>NW_022324918.1:0-7967 GCF_002776525.5 Piliocolobus tephrosceles | reverse complement strand
TGCTCAATCCAAAGAACGATTTCACTCTATGAGATGAATACACACTTTACAAAGCAGTTACTCTGAAAGTTTCTCTCCCGTTTTCATCGGAAGACGTTTCCTTTCTCACCACAAGCCTCAGGTGTCACTTAATATCCCTTCACAATTTCCTCAAAGACAGAGTTTCCTAACTGTGCAATTTCTTGTCTGCTTTAAAACTCTGAAATGAATGTACACGTCAGAGAGCAGTTTCTTGGAACGCTTTTCTCTGGGTTTTATTTCCAGTTATTTCAATTTTCACCATAGTCTTCAATAACCTGCAAAATATCACTTTTTCAATTTTACAGAAACAGTGTTCAAACACTGCCTTGTGAGAAAACAGGTGTAACTCCTTAAGTGGAATGCAAATATCACAAAGCAGTTTCTCAGAAAGTTTTTCTCCAATTGTTATCTGAAGATATCTCCTATTTCCCCGCCAGCCTATATGTGCTTCAGAATGTTTCTTCGTGAATCCGTCCATGATGCAGTTTCAAAGGTTTGTAATAGAAAAACAGTTTCATCTATGTGAGATGAATAGACATTTCTGTCGCAATGCAGTTTCACAGAAAGTTTCTTTCCATTTTTCGTCTGAGGATATTTCCTTTTCCACCATAGCAGTAAATATACTCTTGAATGTCCTGGTAGCTATTACTCCCAGTGGGATTCTCTAAACCCCTATGATAAGAAAGGTTTAACTCTGTGGGAAATGCATATGTCACAAAGAATTTCTTAATCAATCTCCTCTCGAGTATCTATCTGAAGATATTTCTGTTGTCACCAATAGCCTCAAAGCGCTCCCAATTATCCCTTAGCTGACTCATATAAAACAGTGTTAGGATACTGCTCAATGAAAATGGAAGCTTAAGTGTGCGAGTGGACTTGATATGACCTGGAGTCGTTTCACAGAAGTTTTCCTTCTGGTTTCTCTCAGAGGATACTTCTTTTTCAGCATATTCTTAGGAGTATTCCCAAATGTTCTTTCTCAGGTTCCACAGAAACAGTGATTTCAAACTGCTTAATGCAAAGAGTGATATACCTCTACGAGATGAATGCACACATCACAAAGCAGTTTGTCTGCAAGCTTCTCTCCAGTTTTCATCGGAAGTCATTTCCAAACTCACCACAAACCCAAGGGCGCCTTTAATAAAACCTCAGAGATTCCTCAAAGACAGAGCTTCCAAACTGGGCAATGTAGTGTCACCTTTAACTCTGAAATGAATGCACACGTCAGAGAGCATTGTCTTGGAACGCTTCTTTTTGGGTTTCATTTCAGGATATTTCACTTTTCGTGATAGTTTTCAACACGTCGCAAAATATCACATTTTCACTTTCAGAAGAACCTCGTTCAAACACCGCCTTATGATGAAAGAAGTATAACTCCGTCAGTGGAATGCACACACCACAAAGATTTTTCTCAGAAAGCTTCTCTCAGTTTTTGTCTGACGATATGTCCTTTTACACCGTATGCCTGAATGTGCTCCCAAATGTCCCTTCGTGAATCTGTCCATGACACAAATTGCGTAATATAAAGAAAATTTTCTCTATGTGAGATGAATAGCCATATCTATCACATAGCAGTGTCACAGAAAGCTTCTTTCCAGTATTTGTCTGAATATATTTCCTCTTTCACCATAGCCATCCATATACTCTCAAATGTCCCCTGGTAGCGTTTTCTCCAAACGGGATTCCGGAATACTCTAGGAGAAGAAAACTATAACTCTATGAGTGGAATACACACGTCACCAAGCAGCTCCTCAGATATCTTCTCTCCAGTATCTGTCTGAAGATATGTTTGTTTTCACCGTAAGCCTCAAAGCACTCCCGCGTATCCCTTAGCTGAGTCATCTAAAGAGTGTCAGAATACTGGTCAATGAAAACAGAAGCTGAACATGTTTGGGTGGAATTCACGTGACCCAGTGTGGTATCACAGAGTGTTTTCTTTTCTTTTTTGTTGGAGGGTGTTTCTTTTTCACATATTCTTGAGAGTGTTCCCAAATGTCTCTGCTTAGGTTACACAGAAACAGAGATATCAAATTGCTCAATTAAAACGATGATTTAAGGCTATGAGATGATTACACACATCACAAAGCAGTTGCTCTGAATGATTCTCTGCAATTTTTATCAGAAGACATTTCCTTTCTCACCACAAGCCTAGGGGAAACACTTAATATTGCTTCACAAATTCCTTAAAGACAGAGCTTCCAAATTGGGCAACGTAGTGTAAGCTTTAACTCTCTGAAACGAATGCACATGTCAGAGAGGAGTTTCTTAGAACGCTTCCTTCCTGGTTTTAATTCAGGATATTTCACATTATGCCAAATTCTTCGATTCACTCCAAAATATCCCTTTTTCAGTTTGACAGGAACAGTGTTCAAAAAGTGCCTTATGAAAAAAGAGGTATAATTCCCTTAGTGGAATGCACACATTACAAATCAGTTTCTCAGAAACCTTCTCTGCAGTTTTTATGTGAAGATATCTCCTATTTCGGCACAGGCCTGAATGTGCTCCGTAACATGTGTTCTCGTTTCCATCCATTATGTGGTTTCAAAACTGCGTAAAAGAAAAAAGTTTTATCTATGATATTTGAATAGACAAATATACCACAACGCAGTTTCAGAAAGCTTCTTTCCAGTTTTTGTCTAATGATATTTCCTTTTTCACCATAGCAGTGTCTGTATTCCCGAATATCCTTTTGTAGCTCTTTCTCCAAACGGGATTACTCAATCTTCTAGGAGAAAAAAAGGATACCCCTGTGAGTGGAATGCACATGTCTCAAAAGAGCTCCTCGGACATCTTCCCTCCGATATGTATCTGAGGATGTTTTTCACTGAAAGCCTCAGAGCACTACAGCATATCCATTCATAGACTAAACAAAAACAGTGTTAGAATACTGTTCAATGAAAACCGAAGCTTACCTGTGCGAGTGGACTTCAGGTGACAAAGAGCAGTTTCACAGAAAGTTTTTTTCTGCTTTTTATCAGAGGGTATTTCTTTTTCAGCATATTCTTAAGAGCGTTCCCAAATGCTCTTTCTTAGTTTCCACAGAAACAGGGAGTTCAAACTGCTCAATCCAAAGAATGATTTAATTCTATGAGATGCGTACACACTTTAGAAAGGAGTTACTCCGAAAGATTCTGCCCAGTTTTCATCGGAAGGCGTTTCCTTTCTCACCACAAGCCTCCGGGTGCCACTTAATATCCCTTCACAGATTCTTCAAAGACAAAGTTTCCAAACAGGGCAATGTAGTGTAAACTATAATCTCTGAAATGAGTGCACACGTCAGAGTGCAGTTTTTTGGAATCCTTCTTTCTGGGTTTTGTTTCAGGATATTTCACTTTTTGCCATAGTCTTTAATGTGCGGCAAAATGTCACTTTTTCAGTTTTACAGGAACAGTGCTCAAACACCGCCTTATGAGAAAAGAGGCATAAATCCCTGAGGGGAATGCACACATCTCAAAGCACTTTCTCAGACAGCTTCTCTCCACGTTTTATCTGAAGATAACTCCCATTTCACCATACGCCTGAATATCCTGCCGAATGTCCCTTCGCGAATCTGTCCATGGCAGACTTTCAAAACTTCGTAATAGAAAGAAAATTTTATCCATGTGAAGTGAATAGGTATACCTATCACAAAGCAGCTTCACAGAAATCTTTTCTTCCACTTTTTGTCTGATGATATTTCCTTTCTCACCATAGCCGTCCTTGTATTCCCGAATGTCCCCTTGTATCTTTTTCTCCAAATGGGATTTTCCAATCTTCTAGGAGAAAAAAAGGATAACCCTGTGAGTGGAATGTACATGTCACAAAGCAGCTCGTCGGAAATCTTCTCTCCGGTATGTATCTGAAGATATTTCCTTTTTCACCGAAAGCCTCAGAGCATTCCAACATATCACTTCACAGACTAAGGAAAAACAGTTTTAGAATACTTCTCAATGAAAACCGAATCTTAAGTGGACTTCACTTGACAAACAGCAGTTTTACAGAAAGTTTTCTTCAGTTTTTTATCCAAAGATATTTCTTTTTCATCATATTCTTTGGAGCATTCCCAAATGTCCTTTCTCAGGTTCCACAGAATCAGTGACTTCAAACTGCTCCATCCAAAGAATGATTTAATTTGTTGAGATGCGTACACACATTACAAAGCAGTTACTCCGAAATATTCTGTCCAGTTTTCAATGGAAGGTGTTTCATTTCTCACCACAGCCTCCGGGTGCCACTTAATATCCCTTCACAGATTCTTCAATGACAGAATTTCAAAAGAGGGCAACGTAGTGTAAACTTTAACTGTCTGAAATGAATGCACACTTCAGAGTGCAGTTTCCGTTTATCCTTCTTTCTGGGTTTTATTTCAGGATATTTGACTTTTCACTCTAGTCTTCAATGCCCTGCAAAATGTCACTTTTTCACTTGTACAGGAACAGTGTTCAAACACTGACGTTTGAGAAAAGAGGTATAAATCCCTGAGTGGAATGCCCACATCTCAAAGCACTTTCTCAAACAGGTTCTCTCCCGTTTTTACCTGAAGGTAACTCCCTTTTCACCGTATGCCTGAATGTCCTGCCGACCATGCCTTCGCGAATCCATCCATGATGCAGTTTTAAAACTGCGTAACAGAAAGAAAGTATTATCCATGTGAAATGAACAGACATATCTATCACAAGGCAGTTTCACAGAAAGCCTCCTTCCAGTTTTTGTCTGTGGATAGTTCCTTTTTCACCATGGCCTTTCATAAACTCACGAATATCCCCTGGTCACGTTTTCTCCAAACGGGATCTCCCATTCCTCTATGAGAAGAAAAGTATATCTCTGTGAGTGGAATGCACACGTCACAAGGCCACTCCTCGGAAATCTTCCTCCAGTATCTATCTAAAGATATTTCCGTTTTCACTGGAAGCCTCAAATCGCTCCTGACTATTTCTTAGCTGATTAACCTAAAACATTGTTAGAGTACTGCTCAATGAACACAGAAGCTTTACTGTTCGAGTGGAAATCCATCGACCTAGAGAAGTTTCACAGGCAGTTTCCTTCTGGCTTTTATCGGGTGGTGTTTCTTTTTCAGCATATTATTAACAGTGTTTCCAAATGTCCTTTCTCAGGTATCACAGAAACAGTGATTTAAAACTGACCAATCCAAAGAACAATTTAACTCTACGAAGAAAATACACACATCACAAAGGAGTTGCTCAGAAAGTTTCTCTCCAGTTTTCATCAGAAGAGGTTTCCTTTCTCACCACAAGCCTCTGGGTGTCACTTAATATCACTTCACAATTACCTCAAAGACAGAGTTTCCTAACCGGGTGACTTAGTGTCAGCTTAACACTCTGAAAGGAATGTACACATCAGAGAGCAGTCTCTTGAAACGCTTTTTTCTGGGTTTTATGTCCGGATAATTCGATTTTCGCCATAGCCTTCAATACACTGCAAAATATCTTTTTCACTTTTACAGGAACAGTGTTCAAACAGTGCTTTGTGAGAAAGGAGGTATAACTCTCTGAGGGGAATGCAGACATCACAAAGCAGTTTCTCAGAAAGTTTCTCACCAATTGTTTTCTGAAGATAACTGCTATTTCCACACCAGCCTGTATGTGCTCTTGAATGTCCCTTCACCAGTCCGTCCATGATGCAGTTTCAAAACTGCGTAATAGAAAGACAGTTTCATCTATGTGTGATAAATAGACATATCTGTCACAAAACAGTTTCACAGAAAGTTTCTTTCCAGGTTTTGTCTGAGGATATTTCCTTTTCCACCATAGCAGTAAATATACTCCAGAATGTTCCCGGTAGCTATTTCTCTCAATGGGATTCCATAAACCCTTATGAGAAGAAAAGTTCCACTCTGTGTCTGAAATGCATACATCACAAAGCATTTCTTCCTCAATCTCCTCTGGAGTATGTATCTGAAGATATTTCCATTTTCACCGTTAGCCCCAAAGTGCTCCTGATTATCCCTTAGCTGACTCATGTAAAACAGTGTTAGGATACTGCTCAATGAAAATGGAAGGTTAACTGTGTGTGTGGACTTGATATGTCCTGGAGCGGTTTCACAGAAGGTTTCCTTCTGGTTTCTATCAGAGGATATTTCTTTTTCAGCATATTCTTAAGAGCATTCCCAAATATTCTTTCTGAGTTTCCACAGAAACAGTGATTTCAAACTGCTCAACCCAAAGAACATTGTAACGTTAAGAGATGAATGCACACATCACAAAGCTGTTGCTCGGCAAGCTTCTCTCCAGTTTTCATCGGAAGTCGTTTCCCTCAGTGGAATGCACACACGACAAAGTGGTTTCTCAGAAAGCTTCTCTCAAGTGTTTGTCTGACAATATTTCCTTTTACACCGTATGCCTGAATGTGCTCCCAAATGTCCCTTTGAGAATCTCTTCATGACGCAGTTTCAAAACTGCGTAATATACAGAAAATTTTCTCTATGTGAGATGAATAGATATATCTATCACATAGCAGTTTCACAGAAAGCTTCTTTTCAGTTTTTTTCTGAGTATATTTCCTTTTTCACCATAGCCGTCCATTTACTCTCGAAAGTCCCCTGGTAGCGTTTTCTCCAAATGGGATTCCGCAATACTCTATGAGAAGAAAATTATAACTCTATGAGTGGAATACACACGTCACCTTGCATCTCCTCAGATATATTCTCTCCAGTACCTGTCTGAAGACGTTTTCATTTTCATCGTAAGCCTCAAAGCACTTCCGAGTATCCCTTAGCTGACTCACCTAAAGAGTGTCAGAATACCGCTTAGTGAAAAGAGAAGCTTAACTGTGCGGGTGGAATTCATGCGACCTAGCGCAGGGTCACAGAGTGTTTCCTTCTCTTTTTTTGTTGGAGGGTATTTCTTTTTCACGTATTCTTGATAGCGTTCCCAAATGTCTCTGCTCAGATTCCACAGACACAGATATATCAAACTGCTCAATCAAAACAATGATTTAAGGCTGAGATGATTACACACATCACAAAGCAGTTTTTCTGAAATGTTCTCTGTAGTTTTCATCGGAAGATGTATCCTTTCTCACCACAAGATCAGGGGAAGCACTTCATATCCCTTCACAAATTCCTCAAAGACAGAGCTTCCAACCTGGGCAAAATAGTGTAAGCTTTAACTCTCTAAAACGAGTGGTCACGTCCGAGAGGAGTTTCTGAGAACACTTTCTTACTGGTTTTAATTCAGGATATTTCACATTTTGTCAAATTCTTCAATTCGCTGCAAAATATACCTTTTTCAGTTTGACAGGAAGAGCGTTCAAAAAGTGCCTTATGAGAAAAGAGGTATGATTCCCTTAGTGGAATGCACACATTACAAATCAGTTTCTCAGAAAGCTTCTCTGCAGTTTTTATGTGAAGATATCTCCTATCTCCCCACAGGCCTGAATGTGCTCCCTAATGTCCCTTCACGTTTCTGTCCATTGCAGAGTGTCAAAACTGTGTAATAGAAACAAGTTTTTTCTATGGGAGGTGAGTAGACATATATACCACAACGCAGTTTCACAGAAAGCTTCTTTCCAGTTTTTGTCTGATGATATTTCCTTTTTCACCAAAGCAGTACATGTATTCTCGAATGTCCCCTTGTAGCTTTTTCTCCAAACGGAATTCCCCAATCTTCTTGGAGAAAAGAAGTATAACCCTGTGAGTGGAATGCACATGTCACAAAGCAGCTCCTCGGAAATCTTCTCTCCGGTATGTATCTGAAGATGTTTCCTTTTTCACTGAAAGCCTCAGAGCGCTCCAGCATATCACTTTACAGACGAAACAAAGACAGTGTTAGAATACTGCTCAATGAAAACCGAAGCTTAACTGTGCGAGTAGTCTTCACGAGACAAAGACCAGTTTCACTGAGAGTTTTCTTCTGTTTTTTATTGGAGGGTATTTCCTTTTCAGCATATTCTTAAGTGTTTCCAAATATCGTTTCTCAGTTTCCACAGAAACAGTGAGTTCAAACTGC
>NW_022324917.1:0-11354 GCF_002776525.5 Piliocolobus tephrosceles | reverse complement strand
AAGTGTGTATTCATCTCATAGAGTGAAATCGTTCTTTGGATTGAGCAGTTTTAAATCGCTGTTTCTGTGATACCAGAGAAAGGACATTTGGGAACGCTCTTAATAACATGCTGAAAAAGAGATACCATCTGATAAAAGCCAGAAGGAAACTGTCTGTGAAACTTCTGTAGGTCGCTTGAATCCACTCGCACAGTAAAGCTTCTGTTTTCATTGAGCAGTATTCTAACAATGTTTTAGGTTAATCAGTTAAGGTCCACTCGGGATCGATTTGAGGCTTCTGGTGAAAACGGAAATATCTTTACATAGATACTGGAGGAAGATTTATGAGGAGCGGCCATGTGTCGTGTGCATTCTACTCACAGAGACATACTTTTCTTTTCATAGAGGAATGGGAAATCCCGTTTGGAGAAAAAGCGACCAGGGGACATTCGGGAGTATATGAAAGGCTATGGTGAAAAAGGAAGAATCCTCAGACAAAAACTGGAAAGAAGCTTTCTGTGAAAAAGCTTTGTGATTGATATGTCTGTTCATTTCACATGGATAAAACTTTCTTTCTATTACACAGTATTGAATCTGTGTCATGGACGGATTCGCAAAGCGACGTTCGGCAGGACATTCAGGTGTACTGTGAAAACGGAATTATATTCAGATACAAACTGGAGGAAAGCTGCTGAGAAAGTGCTTTGAGATGTGTACATTGCACTCAGGGATTTATACCTCTTTTCTCATAAGGCAGTGTTTGAACACTGTTCCTGTAAAACTGCAAAAGTGACATTTTGCAGAAAGAAGGATTCTAAGAAACTACACTCTGATGTGCGCATTTGTGTCAGAAAGTTTACATTTACAATTTGTTGCCCCGTTTGAAAACTCTGTCTTTGAAGAATCTGGGAAGGGATAGTAAGTGGCGCCCGGAGTCTTGTGGAAAGAAAGAAAACTGGACAGAATCCTTCGGAGTAACTGCATTGTAATGTGTGTATGCATCTCAAAAAATTAAATCTTTCTTTAGATTGAAGAGTTTGAAGTCACTTTTTCCGTGGAACCTGAGAAAGGACATTTGGGAACGCTCTTAAGAATATGCTGAGAAAGAAATATCCTCCGATAAAAAACAGAAGAAAACCTTCTGTGAAACTGTTCTTTGTCACGTGAAGTCCACTCGCAAGGTTAAGCTTTGGTTTTCATTGAGGAGTATTCTAACACTGTTCTTGTTTAGTCTGTGAAGTGATATGCTGGAGCACTCTCAGGTTTTCGGTGAAAAAGGAAACATCTTCAGATACATACCAGAGAGATGATTTCCGAGGAGCTGCTTTGTGAAACGTGCATTCCACTCACAGGGTTATACCTCTATTCTCTAAGCAGATTAGGGAATCCCATTTGGAGGAAAAGCAGCAAGGGTACATTCGAAACTACATGGACGGCTATGGTGAAAAGGAAATATCATCGGACAAAAACTGGAAAAAATCTTTCTGTGAAACTGCATTGTGGTAGATATGTCTACTCACCTCCCATAGAAAAAGGTTTTTTCTATTATGCAGCTTTGAAACTCCGTAAAGGACAGAAATTCGAAGGGATATTAGGTAGCACATTCAGACCTGTGGGGAAATAGGAGATATCTTCACATAAAAGCTGGAGAAAAGCTTTCTGAGAAACTGCTTTGTGATGTGCGCATTCCACTCAGTGAATTATACCTCTTTTCTCATAAGGCACTTTTAGAACACTGTTCTTGTAAAACTGAAAAAGTGATATTTTGCAGTGAATTGTAGAATTCCACGAAAAGTGAAATATCCTGAATTAAAACCAGAATGGAAACATTCTAAGAAACTCCTCGCTGACGTATGCATTCGCTTCAGAGAGTTAAAGCTTGCACTACGTTGTCCATTTTGGAAGCTCTGTCTTTAAGGACTCTGTGAAGGGATATTAAGTGCTTCCCCTGGCCTTGTGCTGAGTAAGGAAATGCCTTCAAATGAAAATTTCAGAGAATCATTCAGAGCAACTGCTTTGTGATGTGTGTAATCATCTCACACCCTTAAATCCTTGTTTGGATTGAGCAGTTTGATATCTCTGTTTCTGTGTAACCTGAGCAGACATTTGGGAACGCTCTCAAAAATATGTGAAAATGAAACACCCAGGGGAGAGGAGCAAGATGGCCGAATAGTAACAGCTCCAGTCTCCAACTCCCAGTGTGAGCGACACAGAAGACCGATGATTTCTGCATTTTCAACTGAGGTACTGGGGTCATCTCACTAGGGAGTGCCGGACCATCAGTGATGGTCAGCTGCTGCAGCCCGACCAGTGAGAGCTGAAGGAGGGTGAGGCATCACCTCAGCTGAGAAGCACAATGGGGAGGGGAATCCTTTTTCCTAGCCAGGGGAACTGAGACACACAACACCTGGAAAATTGGCTAACTCCCACCCCAATACTGTGCTTTAACCAAACGGGCACACCAAGAGATTGTATCCCACACCTGGCCAGGAAGGTCCCACGGCCACAGAGCCTCCCGCATTGCTAGCACAGCAGTCTGCTATCTAACCGCAAGGCAGCAACGAGACTGGGGGAGGGGCTCCCACCATTGCTGAGGCTTAAGTAGGTAAACAAAGATGCTGGGAAGCTCGAACTGGGTGGAGCTCACAGCAGCTCAAGGTAACCTACCTGTGTCTGTATACTCCACCTCTGGGGACAGGGCACTGCTAAACAACAACAACAAAAAAGAAGCAGAAACCTCTGCAGATGCAAATGACTCTGTCTGACAGCTTTGAAGTGAGCAGTGGATCTCCCCACACGGAAGTTGAGATCTGAGAAGGGACACATGGCCTGCTCAAGTGGGTCCCTGACCCCTGAGTAGCCTAACTGGGAGACATCCCCCACGAGGGGCAGTCTGACACCCCACAATTCACAGGGTGGAGTACACCCCTGAGAGGAAGCTTCTAAAGTAAGAATCAGACAGGTACACTCACTGTTCATCAATACTCTATCTCCTGCAACCTCTGCTGCTGATACCCAGGCAAACAGTGTCTGGAGTAGACCTCAAGCAATCTCCAACAGACCTGCAGCTGAGCGTTCTGACTGTTAGAAGGAAAACTATCAAACAGGAAGGACACCTATACCAAAACCCCAACAGTACGTCACCATCATCAAAGATCAGAAGTAGATAACAACACAAGGATGAGGAAAAAGCAGGGCAGAAAGGCTGGAAATTCAAAAAATAAGAGCGCATCTCCCCCTGCAAAGTAGCGCAGCTCATCGCCAGCAATGGATCGAAGCTGGTCAGAGAATGACTTTGATGAGATGAGAGCAGAAGGCTTCAGCCCATCAAACTTCTCAGAGCTAAAGGAGGAATTACGTACCCAGCGCAAAGAAAATAAAAATCTTGAAAAAAGAGTGGAAGAATTGACAGCTAGAATAATTAATGCGGAGAAGGTCATAAACGAAATGACAGAGATGAAAACCATGACACGAGAAATACGTTACAGATGCAGAGGCTTCAGTAACTGACTCGATCAACTGGAAGACAGAGTATCAGCGATTGAGGATCAAATGAATGAAACGAAGCAAGAAGAGAAACCAAAAGAAAAAAGAAGAAAAAGAAAGGAACAAAGCCTGCAAGAAGTATGGGATTATGTAAAAAGACCAAATCTACGCCTGATTGGGGTTCCTGAAAATGAGGGGAAAATGGAACCAAGTTGGAAAACACTCTTCAGGATATCATCCAGGAGAACTTCCCCAACCTAGTAGGGCAGGCCAACATTCAAATTCAGGAAATACAGAGAACGCCACAAAGATACTCCTCCAGAAGAGCAACTCCAAGACACTTAATTGCCATATTCACCAAAGTTGAAATGAAGGAAAAAATCATAAGGGCAGCCAGAGAGAAAGGTCGGGTTACCCACAAAAGGAAGCCCATGAGACTAACAGTAGATCTCTCGGCAGAAACTCTATAAGCCAGAAGAGAGTGGGGGCCAATATTCAACATTCTTAAAGAAAAGAATTTTCAACCCAGAATTTCATATCCAGCCAAACTAACTTTCATCAGTGAAGGAGAAATACAATCCTTTACAGATAAGAAAATGCTTAGAGATTTTGTCACCACCAGGCCTGCCTTACAAGAGACCCTGAAGGAAGCCCTAAACATGGAAAGGAACAACCAGTACCAGCCATTGCAAAAACATGCCAAAATGTAAAGACCATCGAGCCTAGGAAGAAACTGCATCAACTAATGAGCAAAATAAACAGTTAACATCATAATGGCAGGATCAAGTTCACACATAACAATATTAACCTTAAATATAAATGGACTGAATGGTCCAATTAAAAGACACAGACTGGCAAACTGGATAAAGAGTCAAGACCCATCATTCTGCTGTATTCAGGAGACCCATCTCACATGCAGAGACATACATAGGCTCAAAATAAAGGAATGGAGGAAGATCTACCAAGCAAATGGAGAACAAAAAAAGCAGGGGTTGCAATCCTATTCTCTGATACAAGAAACTTTAAACCATCAAATATCAAAAGAGACAAAGAAGGCCATTACATAATGGTAGAGGGATCAATTCAACAGGAAGAGCTAACTACCCTAAATATATATGAACCCAATACAGGAGCACCCAGATTCATAAAGCAAGTCCTTAGAGACTTACAAAGATACTTAGACTCCCATACAATAATAATGGGAGACTTCAACACTCCACTGTCAACATTAGACAGATCAACGAGAGAGAAAGTTAACAAGGATATCCAGGAATTGAACTCATCACTGCATCAAGCAGACTTAATAGACATCTATAGAACTCTCCACCCCAAATCAACAGAATATACATTCTTCTCAGCACCACATCACACTTATTCCAAAATTGACCACATAGTTGGAAGTAAAGCACTCCACAGCAAATGTAAAAGAACACTAATTATGACAAACTGTCTCTCAGACCACTGTGCAATCAAACTAGAACTCAGGACCAAGAAACTCAATCAAAACCGCTCAACTACAAGGAAACTGAACAACCTGCTCCTGAATGACTACTGGGTACATAACGAAATGAAGGCAGAAATAAAGATGTTCTATGAAACCAGTGAGAACAAAGATACAAAATACCAGAATCTCTGGGACACATTTAAAGCAATATGTTGAGGGAAATTTATAGCATTAGATGCCCACAAGAGAAAGCTGGAAAGATCTAAAATTGACACTCTAACATCACAATTAAAAGAACTAGAGAGGAAAGAGCAAACACACTCAAAAGCTAGCAGAAGGCAAGAAATAACTAAGATCAGAGCAGAACTGAAGGAGATAGAGACACAAAAAACTCTCCAAAAAATCAATGAATCCAGGAGTTGGTTTTTTGAAAAGATCAACAAAATTGACAGACCGCTAGCAAGACTAATAAAGAAGAAAAGAGAGAGGAATCAAATAGACGCAATAAAAAATGATAAAGGGGATATCACCACCGACCCCACAGAAATACAAACTACCATCAGATAATGCTATAAACACCTCTATGCAAATCAAATAGAAAATCTAAAAGAATGGATAAGTTCCTGGACACTTACACTCTTCCAAGACTAAACCAGGAAGAAGATGAATCCCTAAATAGACCAATAAAAGGCTCTGAAATTGAGGCAATAATTAATAGCCTACCTACCAAAAAAAGTCCAGGACCAGATGGATTCACAGCTGAATTCAACCAGAGGTACAAGGAGGAGCTGGTACCATTTCTTCTGAAACTATTCCAATCAATAGAAAAAGAGGAAATCCTCCCTAACTCATTTTATGGGGCCAACATCATCCTGATATCAAAGCCTGGCAGAGACACAACACAAAAAGAGAATTTTAGACCAATATCCCTGATAAACATCGAAGCAAAAATCCTCAATAAAATACTGGCAAACGAGATTCAGCAGCACATTAAAAAGCTTATCCACCATGAACAAGTGGGCTTCATCCCTGAGATGTGAGGCTCGTTCAACATTCGCAAATCAATAAACGTAATCCAGCATATAAACAGAACCAAAGACAAGAACCACATGATCATCTCAATAGATGCAGAAAAGGCTTTTGACAAAATTCAACAGCCCTTCATGCTAAAAACGCTCAATAATTTCGGTATTGATGGAATGTACCTCAAAATAATAAGAGCTGTTTATGACAAACCCACAGCCAGTATCATACTGAATGGGCAAAAACAGTAAAATTTCCCTTTGAAAACTGGCACAAGACAGGGATGCCCTCTCTCACTGCTCCTATTCAAGATAGTGTTGGAAGTTCTGGCTAGGGCAATCAGGCAAGAGAAAGAAATCAAGGGTATTCAGTTAGGGAAAGAAGAAGTCAAATTGTCCCTGTTTGCAGATGATATGATTGTATATTTAGAAAACCCCATTGTCTCAGCCCAAAATCTCCTTAAGCTAATAAGCAACTTCAGCAAAGTCTCAGGAAACAAAATTTATGTACAAAAATCACAAGCATTGTTATACTCCAGTAACAGACAAACAGAGAGCCAAATCCTGAATGAACTTCCATTCACAATGGCTTCAAAGAGAATAAAATACCTAGGAATCCAACTTACAAGTGATGTAAAGGACCTCTTCAAGGAGAACTACAAACCACTGCTCAGTGAAATAAAAGAAGACACAAACAAATGGAAGAATATACCATGCTCATGGTTAGGAAGAATCAATATCATGAAAATGGCCATACTGCCCAAAGTTATTTACAGATTCAATGTCATTTCCATCAAGCTACCAATGAGTTTCTTCACAGAATTGGAAAAAAGCCTCTTTAAAGTTCATATGGAACCAAAACAGAGCCCGCATTGTGAAGACAATCCCAATATCAAAGAGCAAAGCTGGAGGCATCCCGCTACCAGACTTCAAACTATACTACAAGGCTACAGTAACCAAAACAGCATGGTACTGGTACCAAAACAGCGATATAGACCAATGGAACAGAGCAGAGTCCTCAGAAATAATACCACACATCTACAGCCATCTGATCTTTGACAAACCTGAGAGAAACAAGAAATGGGGAAAGGATTCCCTATTCAATAAATGGTGCTGGGAAAATTGGCTAGCCATAAGTAGAAAGCTGAAACTGGATAGTTTCCTTACTCCTTATACGAAAATTAACTCAAGATGAATTAGGGACTAAAATGTGAGACCTAATACCAGAAAAAACCTAGAAGAAAACCTAGGTAGTACCATTCAGGACATAGGCATGGGCAAGGACTTCATGTCTAAAACACCAAAAGCAACGGCAGCAAAAGCCAAAATTGACAAATGGGATCTAATTAAACTAAAGAGCTTCTGCACAGCAAAAGAAACTACCATCAAAGTGAACAGGCCACCTACAGAATGGGAGAAAATTTTTGCAATCTACTCATCTGACAAAGGGCTGATATCCAGAACCTACAAAGAACTCAAACAAATTTACAAGAAAATAACAAACAACCCCAACAAAAAGTGGTCAAAGGATATGAACAAGCATTTGTCAAACAAAGACATTCATACAGCCAACAGACATATGAAAAATGCTCATCATCACTGGCCATCAGAGAAATGCAAATCAAAACCACAATGAGATACCATCTCACACCAGTTAGAATGGCAATCATTAAAAAGTCAGGAAACAACAGGTGCTGGAGAGGATGTGGAGAAATAGGAACACTTTTACACTGTTGGTGGGATTGTAAACTAGTTCAACCATTATGGAAAACAGTATGGCGATTCCTCAAGGATCTAGAACTAGATGTACCATATGACCCAGCCATCCCACTACTGGGTATATACCCAAAGGATTATAAATCATGCTGCTATAAAGACACATACACACGTATGTTTATTGTGGCCCTATTCACAATAGCAAAGACTTGGAATCAACTCAAATGTCCTTCTGTGACAGACTGGATTAAGAAAATGTGGCACATATACACCATGGAATACTATGCAGCCATAAAAAGGATGAGTTTGCATTCTTTGTAGGGACATGGATGCAGCTGGAAACCATCATTCTTACCAAACTATCACAACAAGAGAAAACCAAACACTGCATGTTCTCACTCATAGGTGGGAACTGAACAATGAGATCATTTGGACTTGGGAAAGGGAACATCACACACCGGGGCCTCTCATGCGGAGTGGGGAGGGGGGAGCGATTGCATTGGGAGTTATACCTGATATAAATGAAGAATTCGTGGGTGCTGACGAGTTGATGGGTGCAGCACACCAACATGGCACAAGTATACATATGTAACAAACCTGCACGTTATGCACATGTACCCTAGAACTTAAAGTATAATAATATAGAAAAAAAAAGAAATACCCTCCAACAAAAAGGAGAAGGAAAAATTCTGTGATAATCCACTAGGACACGTGAATTCCACTCACACAGTTAAGCTTCTGTATTCATTGATCAGTATTCTGATACTCTTTTAGGTGAGTCAGGTAAGGCATATTCCAGAGTGCTTTGAGGCTTACCGTGAAAAAGAAAGTATCTTCAGACAGATACTGGAGAGAAGATTTCTGAGGTGCTGCATGGTGACGTGTGTATTCCACTCATAGAGTTACAGTTTTCTTCTCATAGAGTATTGAGGAATCCCGTTTGGAGAAAACGCTACCAGGGGACATTTGAGAGTATATGGACGGCTATGGTGAAAGAGGAAATATACTCAGAAAAATACTGCAAAGAAGCTTTCTGTGAAACTGCTATGTGATAGATATGTCTATTCATCTCACATAGAGAAAGTTTTCTTTATGTTACGCAGTTTTGAAACTGCGTCTTGGACAGACTCGTGAAGGGACATTTGGGAACGCATTCAGGCATATGGTGTAAAAGTAGATCTCGTCAGACAAAAACTGAGAAAAGCTTTCTGAGAAACTGCTTTGTGGTGTGTGCATTCCACTGAGGGAGTTTTACCTCTCATCATAAGGCAGTGTTTGAACAAGTTTCTTCTGAAAGTGAAAAAGCAATATTTTCCAGCACGTTGAAAACTATTGAGAAAACTGAAATATCCTGAAATAAAACCCAGTAAAAAGCTTTCCAAGAAACTGCTCTCTGACGTGTACATTCATTTCAGAGTGTTAAGGTTACACTAAGTCACCCAGTTTGGAAACTCTGTCTTTGAGGATATTGTGAAGGGATATTAAGTGACACCCAGAGGCTTGTGGTGAGAAAGGAAACGTCTTCTGATGAAAAGTGGAGAGAAGCTATCAGAGCAACTGCTTTGTGATGTGTGTATTCATCTCATAGAGTGAAATCGTTCTTTGGATTGGGCAGTTTTAAATCGCTGTTTCTGTGATACCTGAAAACGGACATTTGGGAACGCTCTTAATAATATGCTGAAAAAGAAATAACATCCGATAAAAGTCAGAAGGAAATTTTCTGTGAAACTGCTCTACGTCGCTTGAATTACACTCACACAGTTAAGCTTCTGTTTTCATTGAGCAGTATTCTAACAATGTTTTAGGTTAATCAGCTATGGGATACTCGAGAGCGATTTGAGGCTTCCGGTAAAAATGGAAATATCTTCAGATAGATACTGGAGGAAGATTTCTGAGGAGCGGCCTTGTGATGTGTGCATTCTACTCACAGAGATATGCTTTTCTTACCATAGAGGAATAGAAAATCCCATTTGGAGAAAACGTGACCGGAGGACCTTCAGGAATATATGAAAGGCTAAGGTGTAAAAGGAACCACCCTCAGAGAAAAACTGGCAAGAAGCTTTCTGTGAAACTGCTTTGTGATAGATATATCTATTCGTTTCACATGGATAAAACTTTTTTTCTATTACGCAGTTTTGAGATTGCATCATGGACGGATTCGCGAAGGGACGTTCAGCAGGACATTCAGGCGTACGGTGAAAAGGGAGTTATCTTCAGATACAAACTGGAGAGAAGCTGTCTGAAAAAGTGCTTTGAGATGTGTGCATTCCACTCAGGGATTTATACCTCTTTTCTCATAAGGCAGTGTTTGAACACTGTTCCTGTAAACCTGAAAAAGTGACAATTTGCAGTGCATTGAAGACTATGGCGAAAAATGAAATATCCTGAAATAATACCCAGAAAGAAGCATTCCAAGAAACTGCACTCTGACGTGTGCACTCATTTTAGAGTTAAAGTTTACACTTCGTTGCCCCGTGTGGAGACTCTGCTTTGATGAATCTGTGACGGGATATTAACTGGTGCCTGGAGGCTTGTGGTGAGAAGGGAAACCCATTCTGATGAAAACTGGACAGAACCTTTTGGAGTAACTGCTTTGTAAAGTGTGTACGCATCCCATAGAATTAAATCATTCTTTGGATTGAGCAGTTTGAACTCACTGTTTCTGTGGAACCTGAGAAAGGACATTTGGGAATGCTCTTAAGAATATGCTGAAAAAGAAATACCCTCAAATAAAAACAGAAGAAAACTTTCTGTGAAACTGCTCTTTGTCACGTGAAGTCCACTCGCACAGTTAAGCTTCAGTTTTCATTGAGCAGTATTCTAACATTCTTTTTCTTTAGTCTGTGAAGTGGTATGCTGGAGTGCTCTGAGGCTTTCCGTGAAAAAGGAAATATCTTCAGATACATACGAGAGAGAAGATTTCTGAGGAGCTCTTTGGTGACATGTGCATTCCACTCACAGGGGTATTATTTTTTTCTCCTATAAGATTGGGGAATCCGGTTTGGAGAAAGTGCTACAAGGGGCATTCGTGAATACAGGGACTCCTATGGTGAAAAAGGAAATATTATTAGACCAAACCTGGAAAGAAGCTTTCTGAAACTGCATTGTGGTATACATGTCTATTCACCTCCCATAGATAAAACCTTTTTCTATTACACAGTTTTGAAACTACGTAATGGATGGAAATGCGAAGGGACATTATGGAGCACATTCAGGCCTGTGGTGAAATAGGAGATATCTTCACATAAAAACTGCAGAGAAACTTTCTGAGAAAGTGCTTTGTGTTGTGTGCATTCCACTCAGGGAATTATACGTCTTTTCTCATAAGGCACTTTTTCAACACTGTTCCTGTAAAACTGAAAAAGGGATATTTTGCAGCGATTGAAGAATTTGGTGAAATGTGAAATATCCTGAATTAAAACCAGGAAGGAAGCGTTCTAAGAAACTCCTCTCTGACGTGTGTATTCATTTCAGAGAGTTAAAGCTTACACTACGTTCCCCAGTTTAAAAGCTCTGTCTTTGAAGAATTTGTGAAAGGATATTAAGTGGTTCCCCTGGGCTGGTGGTGAGAATGGAAACGTCTTCTGATGAAAACTGCAGAGAAGCTTTCAGAGCAACTGCATTGTGATGTGTGTAATAATCTCATAGAGTTAAATCATTCTTTGGATTAAGCATTGTGATATCTCTGTTTCTGTGGAATCTGAGCA
>NW_022324916.1:0-11354 GCF_002776525.5 Piliocolobus tephrosceles | reverse complement strand
TGCTCAGATTCCACAGAAACAGAGATATCACAATGCTTAATCCAAAGAATGATTTAACTCTATGAGATTATTACACACATCACAATGCAGTTGCTCTGAAAGCTTCTCTGCAGTTTTCATCAGAAGACGTTTCCATTCTCACCACCAGCCCAGGGGAACCACTTAATATCCTTTCACAAATTCTTCAAAGACAGAGCTTTTAAACTGGGGAACGTAGTGTAAGCTTTAACTCTCTGAAATGAATACACACGTCAGAGAGGAGTTTCTTAGAACGCTTCCTTCCTGGTTTTAATTCAGGATATTTCACATTTCACCAAATTCTTCAATCGCTGCAAAATATCCCTTTTTCAGTTTTACAGGAACAGTGTTGAAAAAGTGCCTTATGAGAAAAGACGTATAATTCCCTGAGTGGAATGCACACAACACAAAGCACTTTCTCAGAAAGTTTCTCTGCAGTTTTTATGTGAAGATATCTCCTATTTCACCACAGGCCTGAATGTGCTCCATAATGTCCCTTCGCATTTCCATCCATTACGTAGTTTCAAAACTGTGTAATAGAAAAAGGTTTTATCTATGGGAGGTGAATAGACATGTATACCACAATGCAGTTTCAGAAAGCTTCTTTCCAGGTTTGGTCTAATAATATTTCCTTTTTCACCATAGGAGTCCCTGTATTCACGAATGCCCCTTGTAGCACTTTCTCCAAACCGGATTCCCCAATCTTATAGGAGAAAAAAATAATACCCCTGTGAGTGGAATGCACATGTCACCAAAGAGCTCCTCAGAAATCTTCTCTCTCGTATGTATCTGAAGATATTTCCTTTTTCACGGAAAGCCTCAGAGCACTCCAGCATACCACTTCACAGACTAAAGAAAAAGAATGTTAGAATACTGCTCAATGAAAACTGAAGCTTAACTGTGCGAGTGGACTTCACGTGACAAAGAGCAGTTTCACAGAAAGTTTTCTTCTGTTTTTATTTGAGGGTATTTCTTTTTCAGCATATTCTTAAGAGCATTCCCAAATGTCCTTTCTCAGGTTCCACAGAAACAGTGAGTTCAAACTGCTCAATCCAAAGAATGATTTAATTCTATGGGATGCGTACACACTTTACAAAGCAGTTACTCCAAAAGGTTCTGTCCAGTTTTCATCAGAATGGGTTTCCCTTCTCACCACAAGCCTCCAGGCACCAGTTAATATCCCGTCACAGATTCATCAAAGCAGAGTCTCCACACGGGGCAACGAAGTGTAAACTTTAACTCTAAAATGAGTGCACACGTCAGAGTGCAGTTTCTTGGAATGCTTCTTTCTGGGTATTATTTCAGGATATTTCATTTTTCGCCATAGTCTTCAATGCACTGCAAATTGTCACTTTTTCAGGTTTACAGGAACAGTGTTCAAACACTGCCTTATGAGAAAAGAGGTATAAATCCCTGAGTGGAATGCACACATCTCAAAGCACTTTTTCAGACAGCTTCTCTCCAGTTTGTATCTGAAGATAACTCCCTTTTCACCGTACGCCTGAATGTCCTGCTGAACGTCCCTTCGCGAATCCGTCCATGATGCAATCTCAAAACTGCGTAATAGAAAAAAAGTTTTATCCATGTGAAACGAATAGATATATCTATCACAAAGCAGTTTCACAGAAAGCTTCTTGCCAGTTTTTCTCTGAGGGTGGTTCCTTTTACACCTTAGCCTTTCATATATTCCTGAAGGTCCTCCGGTCACGTTTTCTCCAAATGGGATTTTCTATTCCTCTATGGTAAGAAAAGCATATCTCTGTGAGTAGAATGCACACATCACAAGGCCGCTCCTCAGAAATCTTCCTCCAGTATCTATCTGAAGATATTTCCATTTTTACCGGAAGCCTCAAATCGCTCTCGAGTATCCCATAGCTGATTAACCTAAAACATTGTTAGAATACTGCTCAATGAAAACAGAAGCTTAACTGTGTGAGTGTAATTCAAGCGACGTAGAGCAGTTTCACAGAAAATTTCCTTCTGACTTTTATCGGATGTTATTTCTTTTTCAGCATATTATTAAGAGCGTTCCCAAATGTCCGTTTTCAGGTATCACAGAAACAGCGATTTAAAACTGCCCAATCCAAAGAACGATTTCACTCTATGAGATGAATACACACATCACAAAGCAGTTGCTCTGATAGCTTCTCTCCACTTTTCATCAGAAGACGTTTCCTTTCTCACCACAAGCCTCTGGGTGTCACTTAATATCCCTTCACAATATCCTCAAAGACAGAGTTTCCAAACTGGGTGACTTAGTGTAACCTTAACACTCTGAAATGAATGTACACGTCAGAGAGCAGTTTCTTGGAAAGCTTTTTACTGGGTTTTATTTCAGGATATTTCAGTTTTCTCAATAGTTTTCAACGTGCTGGAAAATATTGCTTTTTCACTTTCAGAAGAAACTTGTTCAAACACTGCCTTATGATGAGAGGTAAAACTCCCTCAGTGGAATGCACACACCACAAAGCAGTTTCTCAGAAAGCTTTTCTCAGTTTTTGTCTGACGAGATCTACTTTTACACCATATGCCTGAATGCGTTCCCAAATGTCCCTTCACGAGTCTGTCCAAGACGCAGTTTCAAAACTGCGTAACATAAAGAAAACTTTCTCTATGTGAGATGAATAGACATATCTATCACATAGCAGTTTCACAGAAAGCTTCTTTGCAGTATTTTTCTGAGTATATTTCCTCTTTCACCATAGCCGTCCATATACTCTCAAATGTCCCCTGGTAGCGTTTTCTCCAAACGGGATTCCTCAATACTCTATGAGAAGAAAACTGTAACTCTATGAGTGGAATACACACGTCACCATGCAGCACCTCAGAAATCTTCTCTCCAGTATCTGTCTGAAGATACTTTCTTTTTCACGGTAAGCCTCAAAGCACTCTGGAATATGCCTTACCTGACTCACCTAAAAGAGTATCAGAATACTGATCAATGAATACAGAAGCTTAACTGTGTGAGTGGAATTCACGTGTCCTAGTGGATTATCACAGAATTTTTCCTTCTCCTTTTTGTTGGAGGGTATTTCTTTTTTTTTCTATATTATTATACTTTAAGTTCTAGGGTACATGTGCATAACGTGCAGGTTTGTTACATATGTATACTTGTGCCATGTTGGTGTGCTGCACCCATCAACTCGTCAGCACCCACGAATTCTTCATTTATATCAGGTATAACTCCCAATGCAATCGCTCCCCCCTCCCCACTCCGCATGAGAGGCCCCGGTGTGTGATGTTCCCTTTCCCAAGTCCAAATGATCTCATTGTTCAGTTCCCACCTATGAGTGAGAACATGCAGTGTTTGGTTTTCTCTTGTTGTGATAGTTTGGTAAGAATGATGGTTTCCAGCTGCATCCATGTCCCTACAAAGAATGCAAACTCATCCTTTTTATGGCTGCATAGTATTCCATGGTGTATATGTGCCACATTTTCTTAATCCAGTCTGTCACAGAAGGACATTTGAGTTGATTCCAAGTCTTTGCTATTGTGAATAGGGCCACAATAAACATACGTGTGTATGTGTCTTTATAGCAGCATGATTTATAATCCTTTGGGTATATACCCAGTAGTGGGATGGCTGGGTCATATGGTACATCTAGTTCTAGATCCTTGAGGAATCGCCATACTGTTTTCCATAATGGTTGAACTAGTTTACAATCCCACCAACAGTGTAAAAGTGTTCCTATTTCTCCACATCCTCTCCAGCACCTGTTGTTTCCTGACTTTTTAATGATTGCCATTCTAACTGGTGTGAGATGGTATCTCATTGTGGTTTTGATTTGCATTTCTCTGATGGCCAGTGATGATGAGCATTTTTCATATGTCTGTTGGCTGTATGAATGTCTTTGTTTGACAAATGCTTGTTCATATCCTTTGACCACTTTTTGTTGGGGTTGTTTGTTATTTTCTTGTAAATTTGTTTGAGTTCTTTGTAGGTTCTGGATATCAGCCCTTTGTCAGATGAGTAGATTGCAAAAATTTTCTCCCATTCTGTAGGTGGCCTGTTCACTTTGATGGTAGTTTCTTTTGCTGTGCAGAAGCTCTTTAGTTTAATTAGATCCCATTTGTCAATTTTGGCTTTTGCTGCCGTTGCTTTTGGTGTTTTAGACATGAAGTCCTTGCCCATGCCTATGTCCTGAATGGTACTACCTAGGTTTTCTTCTAGGTTTTTTCTGGTATTAGGTCTCACATTTTAGTCCCTAATTCATCTTGAGTTAATTTTCGTATAAGGAGTAAGGAAACTATCCAGTTTCAGCTTTCTACTTATGGCTAGCCAATTTTCCCAGCACCATTTATTGAATAGGGAATCCTTTCCCCATTTCTTGTTTCTCTCAGGTTTGTCAAAGATCAGATGGCTGTAGATGTGTGGTATTATTTCTGAGGACTCTGCTCTGTTCCATTGGTCTATATCGCTGTTTTGGTACCAGTACCATGCTGTTTTGGTTACTGTAGCCTTGTAGTATAGTTTGAAGTCTGGTAGCGGGATGCCTCCAGCTTTGCTCTTTGATATTGGGATTGTCTTCACAATGCGGGCTCTGTTTTGGTTCCATATGAACTTTAAAGAGGCTTTTTTCCAATTCTGTGAAGAAACTCATTGGTAGCTTGATGGAAATGACATTGAATCTGTAAATAACTTTGGGCAGTATGGCCATTTTCATGATATTGATTCTTCCTAACCATGAGCATGGTATATTCTTCCATTTGTTTGTGTCTTCTTTTATTTCACTGAGCAGTGGTTTGTAGTTCTCCTTGAAGAGGTCCTTTACATCACTTGTAAGTTGGATTCCTAGGTATTTTATTCTCTTTGAAGCCATTGTGAATGGAAGTTCATTCAGGATTTGGCTCTCTGTTTGTCTGTTACTGGAGTATAACAATGCTTGTGATTTTTGTACATAAATTTTGTTTCCTGAGACTTTGCTGAAGTTGCTTATTAGCTTAAGGAGATTTTGGGCTGAGACAATGGGGTTTTCTAAATATACAATCATATCATCTGCAAACAGGGACAATTTGACTTCTTCTTTCCCTAACTGAATACCCTTGATTTCTTTCTCTTGCCTGATTGCCCTAGCCAGAACTTCCAACACTATCTTGAATAGGAGCAGTGAGAGAGGGCATCCCTGTCTTGTGCCAGTTTTCAAAGGGAAATTTTACTGTTTTTGCCCATTCAGTATGATACTGGCTGTGGGTTTGTCATAAACAGCTCTTATTATTTTGAGGTACATTCCATCAATACCGAAATTATTGAGCGTTTTTAGCATGAAGGGCTGTTGAATTTTGTCAAAAGCCTTTTCTGCATCTATTGAGATGATCATGTGGTTCTTGTCTTTGGTTCTGTTTATATGCTGGATTACGTTTATTGATTTGCGAATGTTGAACGAGCCTCACATCTCAGGGATGAAGCCCACTTGTTCATGGTGGATAAGCTTTTTAATGTGCTGCTGAATCTCGTTTGCCAGTATTTTATTGAGGATTTTTGCTTCGATGTTTATCAGGGATATTGGTCTAAAATTCTCTTTTTGTGTTGTGTCTCTGCCAGGCTTTGATATCAGGATGATGTTGGCCCCATAAAATGAGTTAGGGAGGATTTCCTCTTTTTCTATTGATTGGAATAGTTTCAGAAGAAATGGTACCAGCTCCTCCTTGTACCTCTGGTTGAATTCAGCTGTGAATCCATCTGGTCCTGGACTTTTTTTGGTAGGTAGGCTATTAATTATTGCCTCAATTTCAGAGCCTTTTATTGGTCTATTTAGGGATTCATCTTCTTCCTGGTTTAGTCTTGGAAGAGTGTAAGTGTCCAGGAACTTATCCATTCTTTTAGATTTTCTATTTGATTTGCATAGAGGTGTTTATAGCATTATCTGATGGTAGTTTGTATTTCTGTGGGGTCGGTGGTGATATCCCCTTTATCATTTTTTATTGCGTCTATTTGATTCCTCTCTCTTTTCTTCTTTATTAGTCTTGCTAGCGGTCTGTCAATTTTGTTGATCTTTTCAAAAAACCAACTCCTGGATTCATTGATTTTTTGGAGAGTTTTTTGTGTCTCTATCTCCTTCAGTTCTGCTCTGATCTTAGTTATTTCTTGCCTTCTGCTAGCTTTTGAGTGTGTTTGCTCTTTCCTCTCTAGTTCTTTTAATTGTGATGTTAGAGTGTCAATTTTAGATCTTTCCAGCTTTCTCTTGTGGGCATCTAATGCTATAAATTTCCCTCAACATATTGCTTTAAATGTGTCCCAGAGATTCTGGTATTTTGTATCTTTGTTCTCACTGGTTTCATAGAACATCTTTATTTCTGCCTTCATTTCGTTATGTACCCAGTAGTCATTCAGGAGCAGGTTGTTCAGTTTCCTTGTAGTTGAGCGGTTTTGATTGAGTTTCTTGGTCCTGAGTTCTAGTTTGATTGCACAGTGGTCTGAGAGACAGTTTGTCATAATTAGTGTTCTTTTACATTTGCTGTGGAGTGCTTTACTTCCAACTATGTGGTCAATTTTGGAATAAGTGTGATGTGGTGCTGAGAAGAATGTATATTCTGTTGATTTGGGGTGGAGAGTTCTATAGATGTCTATTAAGTCTGCTTGATGCAGTGATGAGTTCAATTCCTGGATATCCTTGTTAACTTTCTCTCTCGTTGATCTGTCTAATGTTGACAGTGGAGTGTTGAAGTCTCCCATTATTATTGTATGGGAGTCTAAGTATCTTTGTAAGTCTCTAAGGACTTGCTTTATGAATCTGGGTGCTCCTGTATTGGGTTCATATATATTTAGGGTAGTTAGCTCTTCCTGTTGAATTGATCCCTCTACCATTATGTAATGGCCTTCTTTGTCTCTTTTGATATTTGATGGTTTAAAGTTTCTTGTATCAGAGAATAGGATTGCAACCCCTGCTTTTTTTGTTCTCCATTTGCTTGGTAGATCTTCCTCCATTCCTTTATTTTGAGCCTATGTATGTCTCTGCATGTGAGATGGGTCTCCTGAATACAGCAGAATGATGGGTCTTGACTCTTTATCCAGTTTGCCAGTCTGTGTCTTTTAATTGGACCATTCAGTCCATTTATATTTAAGGTTAATATTGTTATGTGTGAACTTGATCCTGCCATTATGATGTTAACTGTTTATTTTGCTCATTAGTTGATGCAGTTTCTTCCTAGGCTCGATGGTCTTTACATTTTGGCATGTTTTTGCAATGGCTGGTACTGGTTGTTCCTTTCCATGTTTAGGGCTTCCTTCAGGGTCTCTTGTAAGGCAGGCCTGGTGGTGACAAAATCTCTAAGCATTTTCTTATCTGTAAAGGATTGTATTTCTCCTTCACTGATGAAAGTTAGTTTGGCTGGATATGAAATTCTGGGTTGAAAATTCTTTTCTTTAAGAATGTTGAATATTGGCCCCCACTCTCTTCTGGCTTATAGAGTTTCTGCCGAGAGATCTACTGTTAGTCTCATGGGCTTCCTTTTGTGGGTAACCCGACCTTTCTCTCTGGCTGCCCTTATGATTTTTTCCTTCATTTCAACTTTGGTGAATATGGCAATTAAGTGTCTTGGAGTTGCTCTTCTGGAGGAGTATCTTTGTGGCGTTCTCTGTATTTCCTGAATTTGAATGTTGGCCTGCCCTACTAGGTTGGGGAAGTTCTCCTGGATGATATCCTGAAGAGTGTTTTCCAACTTGGTTCCATTTTCCCCTCATTTTCAGGAACCCCAATCAGGCGTAGATTTGGTCTTTTTACATAATCCCATACTTCTTGCAGGCTTTGTTCCTTTCTTTTTCTTCTTTTTTCTTTTGGTTTCTCTTCTTGCTTCGTTTCATTCATTTGATCCTCAATCGCTGATACTCTGTCTTCCAGTTGATCGAGTCAGTTACTGAAGCC
Organism: Piliocolobus tephrosceles; assembly: GCF_002776525.5. Taxonomy (NCBI): domain Eukaryota; kingdom Metazoa; phylum Chordata; class Mammalia; order Primates; family Cercopithecidae; genus Piliocolobus; species Piliocolobus tephrosceles. The sequence goes on along the minus strand of NW_022324916.1, from coordinate 3,474 downwards.
TCTGCATCTGTAACGTATTTCTCGTGTCATGGTTTTCATCTCTGTCATTTCGTTTATGACCTTCTCCGCATTAATTATTCTAGCTGTCAATTCTTCCACTCTTTTTTCAAGATTTTTATTTTCTTTGCGCTGGGTACGTAATTCCTCCTTTAGCTCTGAGAAGTTTGATGGGCTGAAGCCTTCTGCTCTCATCTCATCAAAGTCATTCTCTGACCAGCTTCGATCCATTGCTGGCGATGAGCTGCGCTACTTTGCAGGGGGAGATGCGCTCTTATTTTTTGAATTTCCAGCCTTTCTGCCCTGCTTTTTCCTCATCCTTGTGTTGTTATCTACTTCTGATCTTTGATGATGGTGACGTACTGTTGGGGTTTTGGTATAGGTGTCCTTCCTGTTTGATAGTTTTCCTTCTAACAGTCAGAACGCTCAGCTGCAGGTCTGTTGGAGATTGCTTGAGGTCTACTCCAGACACTGTTTGCCTGGGTATCAGCAGCAGAGGTTGCAGGAGATAGAGTATTGATGAACAGTGAGTGTACCTGTCTGATTCTTACTTTAGAAGCTTCCTCTCAGGGGTGTACTCCACCCTGTGAATTGTGGGGTGTCAGACTGCCCCTCGTGGGGGATGTCTCCCAGTTAGGCTACTCAGGGGTCAGGGACCCACTTGAGCAGGCCATGTGTCCCTTCTCAGATCTCAACTTCCGTGTGGGGAGATCCACTGCTCACTTCAAAGCTGTCAGACAGAGTCATTTGCATCTGCAGAGGTTTCTGCTTCTTTTTTGTTGTTGTTGTTTAGCAGTGCCCTGTCCCCAGAGGTGGAGTATACAGACACAGGTAGGTTACCTTGAGCTGCTGTGAGCTCCACCCAGTTCGAGCTTCCCAGCATCTTTGTTTACCTACTTAAGCCTCAGCAATGGTGGGAGCCCCTCCCCCAGTCTCGTTGCTGCCTTGCGGTTAGATAGCAGACTGCTGTGCTAGCAATGCGGGAGGCTCTGTGGCCGTGGGACCTTCCTGGCCAGGTGTGGGATACAATCTCTTGGTGTGCCCGTTTGGTTAAAGCACAGTATTGGGGTGGGAGTTAGCCAATTTTCCAGGTGTTGTGTGTCTCAGTTCCCCTGGCTAGGAAAAAGGATTCCCCTCCCCATTGTGCTTCTCAGCTGAGGTGATGCCTCACCCTCCTTCAGCTCTCACTGGTCGGGCTGCAGCAGCTGACCATCACTGATGGTCCGGCACTCCCTAGTGAGATGACCCCAGTACCTCAGTTGAAAATGCAGAAATCATCGGTCTTCTGTGTCGCTCACACTGGGAGTTGGAGACTGGAGCTGTTACTATTCGGCCATCTTGCTCCTCTCCCCTGGGTGTTTCATTTTCACATATTTTTGAGAGCGTTCCCAAATGTCTGCTCAGGTTACACAGAAACAGAGATATCAAACTGCTCAATCCAAACAAGGATTTAAGGGTGTGAGATGATTACACACATCACAAAGCAGTTGCTCTGAATGATTCTCTGAAATTTTCATTTGAAGGCATTTCCTTACTCAGCACAAGGCCAGGGGAAGCACTTAATATCCCTTCACAGAGTCCTTAAAGACAGAGCTTCCAAAATGGACAACGTAGTGCAAGCTTTAACTCTCTGAAGCGAATGCATACGTCAGCGAGGAGTTTCTTAGAATGTTTCCATTCTGGTTTTAATTCAGGATATTTCACTTTTCGTGGAATTCTACAATTCACTGCAAAATATCACTTTTTCAGTTTTACAAGAACAGTGTTCTAAAAGTGCCTTATGAGAAAAGAGGTATAATTCACTGAGTGGAATGCGCACATCACAAAGCAGTTTCTCAGAAAGCTTTTCTCCAGCTTTTATGTGAAGATATCTCCTATTTCCCCACAGGTCTGAATGTGCTACCTAATATCCCTTCGAATTTCTGTCCTTTACGGAGTTTCAAAGCTGCATAATAGAAAAAACCTTTTTCTATGGGAGGTGAGTAGACATATCTACCACAATGCAGTTTCACAGAAAGATTTTTTCCAGTTTTTGTCCGATGATATTTCCTTTTCACCATAGCCGTCCATGTAGTTTCGAATGTACCCTTGCTGCTTTTCCTCCAAATGGGATTCCCTAATCTGCTTAGAGAATAGAGGTATAACCCTGTGAGTGGAATGCACGTTTCACAAAGCAGCTCCTCGGAAATCATCTCTCTGGTATGTATCTGAAGATGTTTCCTTTTTCACCGAAAACCTGAGAGTGCTCCAGCATATCACTTCACAGACTAAACAAGAACAGTGTTAGAATACTCCTCAATGAAAACCAAAGCTTAACCTTGCGAGTGGACTTCACGTGACAAAGAACAGTTTCACAGAAGGTTTTCTTCTGTTTTTTATCGGAGGATATTTCTTTCTCAGCATATTCTTAAGAGCGTTCCCAAATGTCCTTTCTCAGGTTCCACGGAAAAAGTGACTTCAAACTCTTCAATCTAAAGAAAGATTTAATTTTTTGAGATGCATACACACATTACAATGCAGTTACTCCGAAGGATTCTGTCCAGTTTTCTTTCTTTCCACAAGACTCCGGGCGCCACTTACTATCCCTTCCCAGATTCTTCAAAGACAGAGTTTTCAAACGGGGCAACAAATTGTAAATGTAAACTTTCTGACACAAATGCGCACATCAGAGTGTAGTTTCTTAGAATCCTTCTTTCTGCAAAATGTCACTTTTGCAGTTTTACAGGAACAGTGTTCAAACACTGCCTTATGAGAAAAGAGGTATAAATCCCTGAGTGCAATGTACACATCTCAAAGCACTTTCTCAGCAGCTTTCCTCCAGTTTGTATCTGAATATAATTCCGTTTTCACAGTACACCTGAATGTCCTGCCGAACGTCGCTTTGCGAATCCGTCCATGACACAGATTCAATACTGTGTAATAGAAAGAAAGTTTTATCCATGTGAAATGAACAGACATATCAATCACAAAGCTTTTTCACAGAAAGCTTCTTTCCAGTTTTTGTCTGAGGATTCTTCCTTTTTCACCATAGCCTTTCATATACTCCCGAATGTCCCCTGGTCGCTTTTTCTCCAAACGGGATTTCCCATTCCTCTATGAAAAGAAAAGTATGTCTCTGTGAGTAGAATGCACACGACACATGGCCGCTCCTCATAAATCTTCCTCCAGTATCTATGTAAAGATATTTCCGTTTTCACCAGAAGCCTCAAATCGATCCCGAGTGGACCTTAACTGATTAACCTAAAACATTGTTAGAATACTGCTCAATGAAAACAGAAGCTTTACTGTGCGAGTGGATTCAAGCGACCTACAGAAGTTTCACAGACAGTTTCCTTCTGGCTTTTATCAGATGGTATCTCTTTTTCAGCATGTTATTAAGAGCGTTCCCAAATGTCCTTTCTCTGGTATCACAGAAACAGCGATTTAAAACTGCTCAATCCAAAGAACGATTTCACTCTATGAGATGAATACACACTT
>NW_022324915.1:0-19665 GCF_002776525.5 Piliocolobus tephrosceles | reverse complement strand
GCAGTTTGAACTCACTGTTTCTGTGGAAACTGAGAAACGATATTTGGGAACGCTGTTAAGAATATGCTGAAAAAGAAATACCCTCCGATAAAAAACAGAAGAAAACTCTCAGTGAAACTGCTCTTTGTCACGTGAAGTCCACTCACACACTTAAGCTTCGGTTTTCATTGAGCAGTATTCTAACACTGTCTTTGTTTCTCCTGTAAAGTGATATGCTGGAGCGCTCTGAGGCTTTCAGTGAAAAAGGAAACATCTTCAGATACATACCAGAGAGAAGACTTCCAAGGAGCTGCTTTGTGACATGCGCATTCCACTCACAGGGTTAGACTTCTTTTCTCCAAGAAGATTAGAGAATCCTGTTTGGAGAAAAAGTTACAAGGGGACATTAGAGAATATATGGACTGCTCTGGTGAAAAAGGAAATATCATCAGACAGAAACTGGAAAGATTTCTGTGAAACTGAATTGTGGTAGATATGTCTACTCACCTCCCATAGAAAAAACTTATTTCTATTACGCAGTTTTGACACTCTGCAATGGACAGAAACGTGAAGGCACGTTAGGGAGCACATTCAGGCCTGTGGGGAAATAGGAGATATCTTCACATAAAATCTGAAGAGAAGCTTTCTGAGAAACTGCTTTGTGATGTGCTCATTCCACTCAGAAAATTATAACTCTTTTCTCATAAGGCACTTTTTGAACACTGTTCATGTAAAACTGAGAAAGGGATATTTTGCAGCAAAATAAAGACTTCGGTGAAATGTGAAGTAGCCTGAATTAAAACCAGGAAAGAAGCGTTCTATGAAACTCCTCTCTGATGGTCTATTCATTTCACAGAGTTAAGGCTTACACTACATTGCCCAGTTTGGAAGCTCGGTCTTTGAGGAATTTGTGAAAGGATATTTAGTGGTTCCCCTAGGCTTGTGGTGAGAATGGAAACATCTTCTGATAAAAACTGCAGAGAAGTTTTCAGAGCAACTACTTTGTGATGTGTGTAATCATCTCATAGAGTTAAATCATTGTTTGGATTGAGCATTTTGATATCTCTGTTTCTGTGGAACCTGAGCAAGGACATTTGGGAACGCTCTCAAGAATATGTGAAAAAGAAACACACTCCAATAAAAAAGAGAAGGAAACAGTCTGTGATATTGCTCTAGGTAAGGTGAATTCCACTATCACAATTAAGCTTCTGTTTTCATTGAGCAGTATTCTAACACTGTTTTATACTCAAGAGCTAAGGGATACTCGAGAGCATTTTGAGGCTTATGGTTAAAAAGAGAATATTTCAGACAGGTACTGGAGAGAAGATATCTGAGGAGCTACTTTGTGACTTGTGAATTCCATTCCTAGTGTTATAGTTTTCTTATCATAGAGTATTGTGGAATCCCATTTGGAGAAAACACGACAGGACATTCGAGGGTACATGGATGGCTGTATTGATAGAGGATATATACTCAGAAAAAACCTGGAAAGAAGCTTTCTGTGAAACTGCTATGTGATAGATATGTCTACTCATCTCACATAGGGAAAATTTTCCTTATATTACTCAGTTTTGAAACTGTGTCATGGACACATTCGCGAAGGGACATTTGGGAGCACATTGAGGCATACGGTGTAAAAGGAGATATTGTCAGACAAAAACTGGAAAGAAGCTTTCTGAGAAACTGCTTTGTGATGTCTGCATTCCACTCAGGGAGTTATACCTCTTTTCTCAAAAGGCAGTGTTTGAAAACTGTTCCTGTCAAAGTGAAAAAGAGATATTTTGCAGCGTATTGAAGACTCTGGCGAAAATTGAAATATCTGGAAATGAAACCCAGAAAAAATCGTTCCAAGAAACTGCTTTCTGACGTGTACATTCATTTCAGAATGTTACAGCTTGCCCTAAGTCGCCCAGTTTGGAAAATCGGTTTTTGAGGAAATTGACTCCCAGAGGATTGTGGTGAGAAAGGAAACGTCTTCCGATGAAAACTAGAGAGAAACTCTCGGAGCAACTGCTTTGTGATGCGTGTATTCTTCTCACAGAGTGAAATCGTTGTTTGGATTGAGCAGTTTTAAATCGCTGGTGCTGTGGACAGTTGGGAATGCTCTTAATAATATGCTGAAATAGAAATACCATCCTGTAAACGCCAGAGGGAAACTGTGAGTGAAGCTTCTCTAGGTCGCTTAAATTCAACTCGCACAGTTAAGCTTCTGTTTTCATTGAGCAGTATTCTAACAATGTTTCAGGTTAATCAGCTAAGGGATACTTGGGACTGAATTGAGGCTTCTGGTGAAAAGGAAAATATCTTTATATAGATACTGGAGGAAGATTTCCGAGGAGCAGCCTTGAGACGTGTGCATTCTACTAACAGATATATACGTTTCTTCTCCTAGAGGAATGGGAAATCCCATTTGGAGAAAAAGCGACCAGGGGACATTCGGGAGTATATGAAGGGCTATGGTGAAAAAGGAACTATCCTCATACAAATACTGGAAAGAAGCTTTCCGTTAAACTGCTTTGTGATAGATATGTCTATTCATTTCACATGGATAAAACTTTCTTTCTATTACTCAGTTTTGAAACTGCATCATGGATGGATTCGCAAAGGGATGTTCAGCAGGACATTCAGTCATACAGTGAAATGGGAGTTATCTTCGGATACAAACTGGAGTGAAACTGTCTGAGAAAGTGCTTTGAGATGTGGGCATTCCACTCAGGGATTTATACGTCTATTCTCATAAGGCAGTGTTTGAACACTCTTCCTGTAAAACTGAAAAAGTGACATTTTGCAGCACATTGAAGACTATGGTGAAAAGTGAAATATCCTGAAATAAAACCCAGAAAGAATGATTCCAGGAAAATGCGCTCTGACGTGTGCACTCATTTCAGAGAGTTAAAGTTTACACTTCATTGCCCCGTTTGGAAACTCTGTCTTTGAAGAATCTGTGAAGGGATATTAAGTGCCATCCGGAGGCTTGGGGTGAGAAAGGAAATGCCTTCCGATGAAAACTGGACAGAATCTTTTGGAGTAACTGCTTTGTAATGTGTATATGCATCTCATAGAATTAAATCATTCTTTGTATTGAGCAGTATTGAACTCACTGTTTCTGTGGAAACTGAGAAAGGACATTTGTGAACGTTCTTAAGAATATGCTGCAAAAGAAATACCCTGCGATAAAAAACAGAAGAAAACTTACTGTGAAACAGCTATTTGTCACGTGAAGTCCACTCGCACAGTTAAGTTTCATTTTCATTGAGCAGTATTCTAACACTGTTATTGGTTAGACTGTGTAGTGATATGCTGGAGCGCTCTGAGGCTTTCAGCAAAAAAGCAAACATTTTCAGAAACGTAATGGAGAGAAGATTTCTGAGGAGCTCTTTTGTGACATGTACATTCCACTCACAGGGTTATACTTTTTTTCTCCTAGAACGTTGGGGAATCCCCTTTAGAGAAACAGCTACAAGGGGACATTCGGAAATATAGGCACTGCTATGGTGAAAAAGGAAATATCATCAGACAAAAACTGGAAAGAAGCTTTCTGTGAAACTGCGTTGTGGTCGATATGACCATTCACCTCCCATAGATAAAAATTTTTTCTATTACACAGCTTTGAAACTACGTAATGGACAGAAATGTGAAGGGACATTAGGGAGCATATTCTGGCCTGTGGTGAAATAGGACATATCTTCAAATAAAAACTGGAGAGAAGCTTTCTGAGACACTGCTTTGTGATGTGTGAATTCCACTCAGGGAAGTATACCTCTTTTCTCATAAGGCACTTTTTGAACACTCTTCTGGTAAAACTGAAAAAGGGATATTTTGCAGTGAATTGAAGACTTTGGCAAAATGTGAAATATCCTGAATTAACCCAGGAAAGAAGCATTCTAAGAAACTCCTCTCTGAGGTGTGCATTCACTTCAGAAAGTTAAAGCTTACACTACATTGCCCAGTTTGGAACTCTGTCTTTGAGGTATTTGTGAAGGGATATTAAGTGGTTTCCCTGGGCTTGCAGTGAGAAAGGAAACATCTTCCGATGAAAACTGCAGAGAAGTTTCCAGAGCAACTGCTATGTGATGTGTGTAATCATCTCATAAAGTTAAATCATTCTTTGGATTGAGCATTTTGATATCTGTGTTTCTGTGGAAACTGAGCAAGGACATTCGGGAACGCTTTCAAGAATATGTGAAAAAGAAACACCTTCCAATAAAAAAGAGAAGGAAACACTCGGTGATACTGCTCTAGGTCACGTGAATTCAACTATCACAGTTAAGCTTCTGTTTTCATTGAGCAGTATTCTAACACTGTTTTAGGTGAGTTTGCTAAGGGATACTCTGGAGCACTTTCAGGCTTACGGTGAAAACGAAAATATCTTCAGACAGACAATGTAGAGAAGATATCTTAGGAGCTGCTTTGTGACGTTTGAATTCCACTCATAGAGTTATAGTTTTCTTCTCATAGAGTATTGTGGAATCCCTTTCGGAGAAAACACTACCAGGGGACATTTGAGAGTATATGGACGACTATGGTGAAAAAAATACTCAGAAAAAAACTCGAAAGAAGCTTTCTATGAAACTGCTATGTGATAGATATGTCTATTCATCTCACATAGAGAAAATTTTCTTTATGTTACGCGGTTTTGAAACTGTGTCATAAACTGAGTCGCGAAGGGACATTTAGGAGCACATTCAGGCATGCATTGTAAAAGGAGATATCGTCAGACAAAAACTGGAGAGAAGCTTTCTGAAAAACGGCTTTGTGGTGTGTGCATTGCACTGAGGAAGTTTTACCTCTTACATAATAAGGCAGTGTTTGAACAAGGTTCTTCTGAAAGTGAAAAAGTGATATTTTGCAATGTGCTGAAAACTATCACGAAAAGTGAAATATCCTGAAATAAAACCCAGAAAGAAGCATTCCAAGACAATGCTCTCTAACGTGTGCATTCATTTCAGAGAGTTAAAATTGTCTCTACATTGCCCAGTTTGGAAGCTCTGTCTTTGAGGAATCTTTGAGGAGTTATGAAGAGGCACCCCCGGGCTTGTGGTGAGTAAGGAAACAACTTCCGATGAAAACTGGAGAGAAGTTTTCAGAGAAGCTGCTTTGTGATGTGTGTATTCCTCTTGTAGCGTTACATCATTCTTTCGATAAAGCAGTTTGAAATCAATGTTTCTGTGGAACCTGAGAAACAACATTTGGGAACGCTCCTATGAATATACTGAAAAAGAAATATCCTCCGATACAAACCAGAAGGAAACATTCTGTGAAACCGCTCCAGGTCATATCAAGTCCACTTGCACTGTTAAGCTTCCAATTTCCTTGAGGAGTATCCAAACACTGTTTTACGTGAATCAGCTAAACTGGGATAATCGGGAGCGCTTTGAGGCTACTGGTGAAAACGGAAATATCTTCAGATTGATACTATAGAGGTGATTTATTAACAAATGCTTGGTGACGTATGCATTTCCCACACAGATTTAAACTTTTCATCTCATAGGGGTTTATGGAATCCCATTGGCAGAAATTGCTACTGGGGACATTCAGGAGTATATTTAGTGCTATTGTGGAAAAGAAAATATCCTCAGACAAAAACTGGAAAGAAACTTTCTGCGAAACTGCTTTGTGACACACATATCTATTCAACTCACATAGATGAAACTGTCTTTCTATGAAGCAGTTTTGAAACTGCATCATGGACGGATTCACGAAGGGACATTCGGGAGCACATACAGGCTGGTGGCGAAACAGGAGATAGCTTCAGATAACAATTGGAGAGAAACTTTCTGAGAAACCTCTTCTTGATGTCTGCATTCCACTCAGGGAGTTTTACCTCTTTTCTCACAAGGCAGTGTTTGAACACTGTTCCTGTAAAAGTGAAAGATATTCTGCATCATACTGAAGACTATGGCGAAAATTGAAAGATCCAGAAATAAAACTCAGAAAAAAGCATTCCAAGAAACTGCTCTCTGAATTAAGCTTTAATTCATTTCAGAGAGTTAAAGCTTACACTCAGTCGCTCAGTTTGGAAACCCTGTCTTTGAGGAAATTGTGAAGGGAAATTAAGTGACACCCCGAGGCTTGTGGTGAGAAAGGAAACATCTTCCAATGAAAATTGGAAAGAAATTTTTGGAGCAACTGCTTTATGATGTGTGTATTCATTTCATAGAGATAAATCGTTCTTTGGATTGAGCAGTTTTAAATCTCTCCTTCTGTGATACCTGAGAAAGGACATTTGGGAATGCTCTTAATAATATGCTGAAAAAGAAATACCATCCAATAAACGCCAGAAAGAAACTATCTGTGAAACTTCTCTAGGTCGCTTGAATTCCACTCACACATTTAAGCTTCTGTTTTCATGGAGCAGTATTCTAACAATGTTTTCAGTTAATCAGCTAAGGGATATTCGGGAGCAATTTCAGGCTTCCGGTGAAAACGGAAATATCTTTAGATAGATACTGGAGGAAGATTTCCGAGGAGCAGCCTTGTGACGTGTGCATTCTACTCACAGAGATATACTTTCCTTCTCATAGAGGAATTGGAAATCCCATTTGGAGAAAAGGCGACCAGGGGACATTCCAGAGTATATGAAAGGCTCTGGTGAAAAAGGAAGTATCCTCAGACAAAAACTGTAAAGAAGCCCTCTGTTAAACTGCTTTGGGAGAGATATGTCTATTCATTTCACATGGATAAAACTTTCTTACTATTACACAATTTCAAAAGTCTGCCATGGACGAATTCATGAAGGGGCGTATGGCAGGGCAAGCAGGCCTATGATGAAAAGAGAGTTATCTTCAAATGCAAACTGGAGAGAAGCTGTGTGAGAAAGTGCTTTGAGATGTCTGCATTCCACTCAGGGATTTATACCTCTTTTCTCATAAGGCAGTGTTTCAACACTGTTCCTGTAAAACTGAAACTGTGATATTTTGCATGAATTGAAGACTAAGGCAAAAAGTGAAATATCCTGAAATAAAACACAGAAAGAGATATTCCAAGAAACTGTGCTCTGACGTGTGCATTCATTTCAGAGAGTTAAAGATTACAGTACGTTGTCCTGTTTGGTAGCTCTGTCTTTGAGGAATCTGTGAAGGGATATTAAGTGGTTCCCCTGGGCTTGTGGTGAGAAAGAAAATGTCTTCCCATGAAAACTGCAGAGAAGCTTTCAGATCATCTACTTTGTGATGTTTGTAATCATCTCATAGAGTTAAATCATTAATCGGAATGAGCAGTTTGATATCTCTGTTTCTGAGGAACCTGAGCAAAGACATTTGGGAATGTTCTAAAGACTCTGTGACAAAGAAATAGCCTCCAAAAAAAAAAAAAAGAGAAGGAAACACTCTGTGATACTGCTCTAGGTCACGTGAATTCAACTATCACAGTTAAGCTTCTGTTTTCATTGAGCAGTATTCTAACAGTCTTTAGGTGAGTCAGCTAAGGGATAGTCAGGATCACTGTGAGGCTTACGGTGAAAACGAAAATATCTTCAGACAGATACTTGAGAGAAGATGTCTGAGGAGTTGCTTGGTAACGTGTGAATTCCATTCATAGAGTTATAGTTTTCTTCTCATAGAGTATTGCAGAATCCCATTTGGAGACAACGCTACAGGGGAAATTTGAGAGTATATGTACGGCTATAGTGAAAGAGGAAATATACTCAGGAAAAAACTGGAAAGAAGCTTTCTGTGAAACTGCTATGTGATAGATATGTCTATTCATCTCACATAGAGAAAATTTTCTTTATATTATACAGTTTTGAAACTGCGTCATAGACAGATTTGTGAAGGGACATTTGGGAGCACATTCAGGTGTACGGTGTAAAAGGATATATCGTCAGACAAAAACTGGAGAGAAGCTTTCTGAGAAACTGCTTTGTGATGTGTGCATTCCACTGAGGGAGTTATACCTCTTTCATCATAAGGCAGTGTTTGAACAAGGTTCTTCTGACAGTGCAAAAGTGATATTTTGCAGCGCACTGAAAACTATCCCGAAAAGTGAAATATCCTGAAATAAAACCCAGAAAGAAGCGTTCCAAGACAATGCTCTCTAACGTGTGCATTCATTTCAGAGAGTGAAAGTTTACACTACATTACCCAGTTTGGAAACTCTGTCTTTGACGAATCTTTGAGGTGTTATTAAGAGGTGTCTCTGGGTTTGTGGTGAGTAAGGAGACGATCTCTGATGAAAACTGGAGAGAAGCTTTCAGAGCAACTGATTTGTGATGTGTATATTCATCTCATAGTGTTACATCATTCTTTGTGTTGAGCAGTTTGAAATCACTGTTTCTATGGAACCTGAGAAAGAACATTTGGGAACGCCTTTCAGAATATGCTGAAAAAGAAATATCCTCCAATGGAAACCAGAAGGAAACATTCTGGGAAAACGCTCCAGGTCATATCAAGTCCACTCGCACAGTTAAGCTTCCGTTTTCATTGAGCAGTATTCTAACACTGTTCTACCTGAGTCAGCTAAGGGATAATCGGGAGCACTTTGAGGCTAACAGTGAAAACGGAAATATCTTCAAATAGATAATCGAGAGGATATGTATGAAGAAATACTTTGTGACGTATGCATTTCCCACACATAGTTGAAATTTTCATCTCATAGGGGTTTATGGAATCTCATTGAAAGAAATAGCTACCAGGGACATTCAGGAATATATTTAATGCTATGGTGGAAAAGGAAATATTCTCACACAAAAACTGGAAAGAAACTTTCGGTGAAACTCCTTTGTGACACATATATCTATTCCTCTCACATACATGAAACTACCTTTCTATTAGGCAGTTTTGAAACTGTTTCATGGACGGATTTGCGAAGGGACAATCGGGAGCACATACAGGCTGGTGGGGAAACAGGAGATATCTTCAGATAACAATTGGAGAGAAACTTTCTGAGAAACTGCTTTGTGATGTCTGCCTTCCACTCGTGGAGTTATACCTCTTTTCTCACAAGGCAGTGTTTGAACACTGTACCTGTAAAAGTGAAAAAGAGGTATTTTGCAGCATATTGAAGACAATGGTGAAAACTGAAATATCTGGAAATAAAACCCAGAAAAAAGCATTAAAAGATACTGCTCTCTGACGTGTACATTCATTTCAGAGTGTTAAAGCTTACATTTAGTCGCCCAGTTTGGAAACTTTGACTTTGAGGAAATTGTGAAGGGATATTAAGTGACACATGGAGGCTTGTGTTGAGAAAGGAAACGTCTTCCGATGAAAACTGGAGAGAAACTTTCGGAGCAACTGCTTTGTGACGTGTGTATTCATCTCATAGAGTTAAATCATTCTTTGGATTGAGCAGTTATAAATCGCTGTTTCTGTGATACCTGAGAAAGGACATTTGGGAATGCTCTTAATAATATGCTGTAAAAGACATACAATCCGGGCTGGGCCTGGTGGCTCAAGCCTATAATCCCACCACTTTGGGAGGCCGAAAGGGGCAGATAACAAGGTCAGGAGATCAGAACCATCCTGCCTAATATGGTGAAACCCCATCTCTACTAAGAAATAAAAAAACCACCAGAGCGAGGTGTTGGGTGCCTTCTGTCCCAGCTAATCTTGAGGCTGAGGCAGAAGAATGGTGTAAACCTGGGAGGCAGACCTTACAGTGAGGTGAGATCCAGCCACTGCACTGCAGCTTGGGCAACAGAGCGAGACTCCATCTCAAAAGAAAAAAAAAGAAATACCGTCCGATAAGCGCCAGAAGGAATCTGTCTGTGAAACTTCTCTAGGTCACTTGAACTGCACTCACACAGTTAAGCTTCTGTTTTCATTGAGTAGTGTTCTAACAATGTTTTAGTTTAATCAGCTAAGGCACACTGGGGAGCGATTTGAGGCTTCCAGTGAAAACGGAAATATCTTTACATGGATACTGGAGGAAGATTTCCGAAGAGGGTCCTTGTGACTTGTGCATTCTACTCACAGAGATATACTTTTCTTCTCATAGGGGAATGGGAAATCCCGTTTGGGAAAAAAGCAACCAGGGGACATTCGGGATTATATGAAAGGCTATGGTGGAAAAGGAACTATCCTCAGACAAATATTGGAAAGAAGCTTTCTGTGAAATGGCTTTGTGATAGATATGTCTATTCATTTCACATGGATAAAACTTTCTTTCTATTATGCAGTTTTGAAAGTGTGCCATGGACGGATTCCCGAAGGGACGTTTGGCAGGACATTCAGGTATATGGTGAAATGGGAGTTATCTTCAGATACAAACTGGAGAGAAACTGTCTCAGAAAGTGCTTTGAGATGTGTGCATTTCACTCAGGGATTTATACCTCTTTTCTCATAAGGCAGTGTTTGAACACTCTTCCTGTAAAAATGAAAAAGTGACATTTTGCAGCCCATTGAAGACTATGGTGAAAAGTGAAACATCCTGAAATAAAACCCAGAAAGAAGGATTACAGGAAACTGCACTCTGACGTGTGCATTCATTTCAGAGAGTTAAAGTTTACAATACGTTTCCCCGTATGGAAACTCTGTCTTTGAGGAATCTGAGAAGGGATATTAAGTGTCGCCCGGAGTCTTGTGGTGAGAAATGAAATGCATTCCGATGAAAACTGGACAGAATCTTTTGGAGTTACTGCTTTGCAATGTGTGTATGCATTTCAAAGAATTGAATCATACTTTGGATTGAGCAGTTTGAACTCACTACTTCTGTGGAACCTGAGAAAGGACATTTAGGAATGCTCTTAAAAATATGCTGAAAAGAAATACCCTGCGATAAAAAACAGAAGAAAACTTTCTGTGAAACACCTCTTTGACACGTGAAGCTTAACGCACAGTTAAGCTTCGGTTTTCATTGGGCAGTATTCTAACAGTGTTTTTGTTTACTCTGTGAAGTGATATGCTGGAACGCTCTCAGGCTTTCGGTGAAAAAGGAAACATCTTCAGATACATAGCGGAGAGAAGATTTCCGAGGAGCTGCTTTGTGACATGTGCATTCCACTCACAGGGTTATACTTCTTTTCTCCTAGAAGATTGGGGAATCCTAGAAGATTGGGGAATCCCATTTGGAGAAAAAGCTACAAGGGGACATTTGAGAACATACAGACTGCTATGGTGGAAAAGGAAATATCATCAGACAAAAACTAGAAAGAAGCTTTCTGTGAAACTGCGTTGTGGTAGATATATCTACTCACCTCCCATAGATTAAAATTTTTTCTATTGCACTGTTTTGAAACTGCGTAATGGACAGAAAAGTGAAGGGACATTAGGGAGCACATTCAGGCCTGTGGGGAAATAGGAGATAGCTTCACATAAAAACTGGAGAGATGACCTCTGAGAATCTGATTTGTGATCTGTGCATTCGACACAGGGAATTATACCTCTTCGCTCATGAGGCAGTTTTTGAACACTGTTCCTGGAAAACTAAAAAAGGGATAGTTTGCAGCGAACTGAAGACTTTGGTGAAATGTGAAATATCCTGAAATAAAACTAGGAAAGGAGTGTTCTAAGAAACTCATCTGTCACGTGTGCATTCATTTCAGAGAGGTAAAGCTTACACTACGTTGCCAGTTTGGAAGCTCTGTCCTTGAGAAATTTGAGAAGGGATATTAAGTGGTTCCCCTGGGCTTGTTGTGAGAAAGAAAACGTCTTCCGAAGAAAACTGCAGAGAAGCTTTCAGTGCAACTGCTTTGTGACGTGTGCAATCATCTCTTAGAGTTAAATCATTCTTTGGTTTGAGCATTTTGATATCTCTGTTTCTGTGGGACCTGAGCAAGGACATTTGGGAACGCTCTCAAGAATAAGTGAAAAAGAAAAACCCTGCAATAAAAAAGAGAAAGAAACATTCTGTGATACTGCTCTAAGTCATGTGAATTTCACAATCACAATTAAGCTTCTGTTTTCGTTGAGCAGTATCCTGACACTATTTTAGGTGAGTCAGCTAAGGGATACTCAGTAGTGCTTTGAGGCTTATGGTGAAAACGAAAACATCTTCAGACAGATACTGGAGGGAAGATTGGTGAGGAGATGTTTTGTGATGTGTGAATTCCACTCATAGAGTTATAGTTTTCTTCTAATAGAGTATTGCGGAACCCCGTTTGTAGAAAATGCTACAGGGGACATTCGAGAATATATGGATGGCTGTAGTGAAAGAGGAAATATACTCAGGAAAAAACTGGAAAGATTCTTTCTGTGAAACTGCTATGTGATAGATATGTCTATTCATCTCACATAGAGAAAATTTTCTTTATATTATGCACTTTTGAAGCTGCATCATGGACAGATTCGTGAAGGGACATTTCAGAGCACATACAGTCATATGGTGTAAAAGGAGATATCATCAGATAAAAACTGGAGAGAAGCTTTCTGAGAAATTGCTTTGTGGTGTGTGCATTCCACTGAGGGAGTTATACCTCTTTCATCATAAGCCAGTGTTTTAACAAGGTTCTTCTGAAAGTGCAAAAGTGATATTTTCCAACGCATTGAAAACTGTCGTGAAAAGTGAAATATCCTGAAATAAACCCAGAAAGAAGCATTCCAAGAAAATGCTCTCTAAAGTGTGCATTCATTTCAGAGAGTTAAAGCTTACCCCACATTGTCCAGTTTGTAAGCTCTGTCTTTGGGTGATCTTTGAGGTTTTATTAAGAGGGGCCACTGGCTTGTGCTGAGTAAGGAAAGGACTTGCAATGAAAACTGGAGAGAAGCTTATGGAGTAACTGCATTGTGATGTGTGTATTCATCTCGTAGAGTTACATCATTCTTTGTGTTGAGCGGCTTGAAATCACTGTTTCTGGGGAACCTGAGAAGGAACATTTGGGAACGCTATTAAGAATATGCTGAAAAAGAAATATCCTCCGATAGAAACCAGAAGGAAAACTTCTGTGAAACCGCTCCAGGTCATATCAAGTACAATCACACAGTTAAGCTTCCGTTTTCATTGAGCATTATCATAACACTGTTTTACGTGAGTCAGCTAAGGGATAATCAGGAGCACTTCGAGGCCTATGGTGAAAACGGAAATATCTTCTGATAGATACTTGAGAGGATATTGATGAAAAAATGCTTTGTGATGAATGCATTTCCTACACAGAGTTAGACTTTTCTTCTCATACGGTTTTATGGAATCCCATTGGGAGAAATAGCTACCGCAGACATTCAGGAGTATATTTACTGCTATGGTGGAAAAGGAAACATCCTCAGACAAAAAGTGGAAAGAAACTTTCCCCTGGCTTGTGGTGAGAAAGGAAACATCTTCTGATGAAAGGTGCAGAGAAGTTTTCAGAGCAACTGCTTTGTGATGTGCATAATCATCTCACAGGGTTAAATCACTGTTTGGATGGAGCATTTTGATATCTCTGTTTCTGTGTAACTTGAGCAAGGACATTTGGGAACACTCTCAAGAATATGTGAAAAAGAAACATCCTCCAATAAAAAAGAGAAGGAAACATTCTCTGTTACTGCTCCAGATCACGTGAATTCCACTCACACAGTTAAGCTTCAGTTTTCATTGAGCAGTATTCTAATACTCTTTTAGGTAAGTCAGCTAAGGCTACTTGGGAGTGCTTTGAGGCTTATGGTGAAAACGAAAATATCTTCAGGCAGATACTGAAGAGAAGATATCTAAGGAGCTGCTTTGTGACCTGTGAATTCTACTCATAGAGTTATAGTTTTCTTCTCATTGAGTATTGGGGAATCCCATTTGGAGAAAATGCTACAGGGGACATTCCAGAGTATATGAAGGGCTATGGTGTAAAAGAAAATATACTCAGAAAAAAACTGGAAAGAAGCTTTCTGTGAAACTGCTATGTGATAGATATGTCTATTCATCTCACATAGAGAAAATTTTCTGTATATTACGCAGTATTGAAACTGCATCATGGACAGATTCATGAAGGGACATGTGGCAGCACATTCAGGGGTACAGTATAAAAGGCGATATCGTCAGACAAAAACTGGAGAGAAGCTTTCTGAGAAACTGCTTTGTGGTGATTGCATTCCACTGAGGGAGTTATACCTCTTTCATCACAAGGCAGTGTTTGAAGAAGGTTCTTCTGAAAGTGAAAAAGTGTTATGTTCCAACACGTTGAAAACTATTGCGAAACGTGAAATATCCTGAAATAAAACCCAGAAAGAAGTGTTCCAAGACAAAGCTCTCTAACGTGTGCATTCATTTCAGAGCGTTAAAGTTTACATTACATTGCCCAGTTTGTAAGCTCTGTCTTTGAGGAATCTTTGAGGTGTTATTAAGAGGCGCCCATGGGCCTGTGGTTAGTAGGGAAACGACTTCCGATGAAAACAGGAGAGAAGATTTCAGAGCAGCTGCTTTGTGATGTGTGTATTCATCTCATAGCGTTACATCATTCTTTGGATTGAGCAGTTTGAAATCAATGTTTCTGTGGAACCTGAGAAACAACATTTGGGAATGCTCCTAAGAATATGCTGAAAAAGTAATATACTCCAATTAAAAAGCAGAAGGAAACATTCTGCAAAACCACTCCAGGTCATATCAAGTCCACTCGCACATTTAAGCTTCCATTTTTATTGAGCAGTATCCTAACACAGTTTTACGTGAGTCAGCTAAGGGATAATCGGGAGCACTTTGAGGCCAAAGGTGAAAACGGAAATATCTTCAGATAGAGACTCCAGAGGAGATTGATGTAGAAATGCTTTGTGGCATATGCATTTCAAACACAGAGTTGAACTTTTCTTCTCATAGGGGTTTATGGAATCCCGTTGAGAGAAATAGCCACTGGGGACATTCTGGAGTATACTTACTGCTATGGTGGAAGAGGAAATATCCTCAGAGAAAAACTGGAAAGAAACTTTCTGTGAAACTGTTTTGTGACCGATGTGTCTACTAATCTCACATAGATGAAACTGTCTTTCTCTTACACAGTTTTGAAACTGCATCATGGACAGATTCGAGAGCACATACAGGCTGGTGTGGAAATAGGAGTTATATTTAGATAACAATTGGAGAAAAATTTTCTGAGAAACTGCTGTGTGATGTCTATATTCCATGCAAGGAGTTATACCTCTTTTCTCTCAAGGCAGTGTTTCAAGACTGTTCCTATAAAAGTGAAAAAAAGATTTTTGCAGTGTATTGAAGACTATGGTGCAAATTGAAATATCCTGACATAAAATCCAAAAAAAAAAAATTCCATGAAACTGCTGTCTGACGTGTACATTCATTTCAGAGTGTTAAAGCTTACATTAACTCATCCAGTTTGGAAACACTGTCTTTGAAGGAATTGCGAAGGGATATTAAGTGACACCCAGAGCTTGTGGTGAGAAAGGAAACGTCTTCCGATGAAAACTGGAAAGAAACTTTCGGAGCAACGGCTTTGTGATGTGTGTATTCATTTCGTAGAGTTACATCGTTCTTTGGATTGATCAGTTTTAAATTGCTGTTTCTGTGATACATGAAAAAGGACATTTGGGAACACTCTTAATAATATGCTGAAAAAGAAACACCATCCGATAAACGCTAGAAGGAAAAGGCCTGTGAAACTCCTCTAGGTCACTTGAATTCCACTCGCACAGTTAAGCTTCTGTTTTCATTGAGCAGTACTCTAACAATATTTTAGGTTAATCAGCTAAGGGATACTCGGGAGTGATTTGAGGCTTCCGGTGAAAACGGAAATATGTTTAGATAGGTACTGGAGGAAGATTACCTAGGAGCGGCCTTGTGACGTGTGCATTCCACTCACAGAGATATACTTTTCTAGTCATAGAGGAATGGGAATTCCCGTTTGGAGCAAAAGCGACCAGGGGACATTCGTGAGTATATGAAAGGCTATGGTGAAAAAGGAAATATCCTCAGACAAAAACTGGAAGGAAGATTTCTGTGAAACTGCCTTGTGATAGATATGTCTGTTCATTTCACATGGATAAAACTTTCTTTCCACTACGCAGTTTTGAAACTGCATCATGGACGGATTCGCGAAGGGATGTTTGGCAGGACATTCAGTCATACGGTGAAAAGGGAGTTATCTTCAGGTAAAAACTGGAAAGAAGCTGTCTGAGAAAGTGCTTTGAGATGTGTGCATTCCAATCAGGGATTTATTCCTCTTTTCTCATTAGGCAATGTTTGAACACTTTTCCTGTAAAACTGAAAAAGTGACATTTTGCAGCGCATTGAAGACTATGGCGAAATGTCAAATATCCTGGAATAAAACCTGAAAGAAGGCTTCCAGGAAAATGCGCTCTTATGTGTGCATTCATTTCAGAGAGTTAATGTTTACACTACGTTGCTCCGTTTGGAAACTCTGTCTTTGAAGAATCACTGAAGGGATATTAAGTGGCGCCCGGAGGCTTGTGGTGAGAAAGGAAATGCCTTCAATTGAAAACTGGACAGAATCTTTTGGAGTAACTGCTTTTTAATGTGTGTACGCATCTCAACAATTTAAATCACTCTTTGGATTGAGCAATTTGAAGTCACTGATTCTGTGGAACATGAGAAAGGGCATTTGGGAACGCTCGTAATAATTTCTTCAAAAAGAAATACCTTCCGATAAAAAACAGAAGAAAACTTTCTGTGAAACTGCTCTTTGTCACGTGAAGTCCACTTAAGATTCGGTTTTCATTGAGCAGTATTCTAAAACTTTTTTTTTGTTTAGTCTGTGAAGTGATATGCTGGAAAGCTCTGAGGCTTTCAGTGAAAAAGGAAACATCTTCTGATACATAACAGGGAGAAGATTTCTGACGAGCTGCTTTGTGACATGTGCACTCCACTCACAGGGTTATACTTTTTTTTTCCTTAGAAGATTGGAAAATCCCATTTGGAGAAAAATCTACAAGGGGACATTCGGGAATAAAAGGACGGCTATGGTGAAAAAGGAAATATCATCAGACAAATAATGGAAAGAAGCTTTCTGTGAAACTGCGTGGTGGTAGATATGTGTATTCACCTCACATAGATGAAACCTTCTTCTATTACGCCGTTTTGAAACCGGGAAATGGACGGAAATGCGAAGGGACATTAGGGAGCACATTCAGGCCTGTGGGGAAATAGGTGATATCTTCACATAAAAACTGGAGAGAAGCTTTCTGAGAAACTGCTTTGTGATGTGTGCACTCCACTCAGGGAATAATACCTCTTTTCTCATAAGGCATTTTTTGAACACTGTTCTTGTAAAACTGAAAAAGGGATAATTTGCAGTGAATTGAAGACTTTGGTGAAATGTGAAATATCCGGAATTAATAAAGGAAAGAAACGATCTAAGAAATTCCCTTGTGACGTGTGCATTCATTTCAGAGAGTTAAAACTTACACTACGTTCCCCAGATTGGAAGCTCTGTCTTTGAGGAATTTGTGAAGGCATATTAAGTGGTTCCCCTGGGCTTGCGGTGAGAAAGGAAACGTCTTCCGATGAAAACTGCAGAGAAGCTTTCAGAGCAACTGCTTTGTGATGTGTGCAATCGTTTCATAGAGTTAAATCATTCCTTGGATTGAACAGTTTGATATCACTGTTTCTGTGGAACCTGAGCAAGAACATTTGGAACCCTCTCAATAATATGTGAAAAAGAAATACCCTCCAATAAAAAAGAGAAGTGATACTGCTCTAGGTCACGTGAATTCTGCTCTCACAGTTAAGCTGTTGTTTACATAGAGCAGAATTCTAACACTCTTTTAGGGGAGTCAGCTAAGCGATACTCGGGAGTGCTTTGAGGCTTACGGTGTAAACGAAAATATCTTCAGACAGAAACTGGAGAGAAGATATCTGAGGAGATGCTTTGTGACGTGTGAATTCCACTCCTAGAGTTATAATTTTCTTCTCATACAGTATTGCCGAGTCCCGGTTGGAGGAAACGCCACCAGGGAACATTTGAGAGTACACCAACAGCTATGGTGAAAAAGCAAATATGCTCAGAAAAAAACTGGAAAGAAGCTTTCTGTGAAACTCCTATGTGATAGATATGTCTATTCATTTCACATCAAGAAAATTTTCTTTATATTATGCAGTTTGAAACAGCGTCATAGAAAGATTCACGAAAGGACACTGGGGACATACCTTTTTTCTCACAAGGCAGTGTTTGAACACTGTTTCTGTAAAAGTGAAAAAGAGAAATTTTGCAGCGTATTGAAGACTATGTCGAAAATTGAAATATCGGGTAATAAATCACAGAAAAAAGTGTTCCAAGAAATTTCTCTCTGACGTGTACATTCATTTCAGAGTGTTAAAGCTGACACTAAGTTGTCGAGTTTGGAAACTCTGTCTTTGAGGAAATTGTGAAGGGATATTAGTGACACATGGAGGCTTGTAGTGAGTAAGGAAATGCCTTCCGATGAAAACTGTACAGAATATTTCAGAGTAACTGCTTTGTATTGTGTGCATGCGTCTCATAGTATTAAATCAATTTTTGGATTGAGCAGTTTGAACTCACTGTTGCTGAGGAACCTGAGAAAGGACATTTGGGAACGCTCTTAAGAATATGCTGAAAAAGAAACACCCTTCGATAAAAAACAGAAGAAAACGTTCTTTGAAACTGCTCTTTGTCAGATGAAGTCCACTTGCACAGTTAAGCCTCAGTTTTCATTGAACAGTATTCTAACATTCTTTTAGGTGCGTCAGCTAAGGGATACTCGGGAGCACTCTGAGGCTTTCAGTGAAAAATGAAACATCTTCAGATACATTCCGGAGAGAAGATTTCCGAGGAGCTGCTTTGTGGCATGTGCATTCCACTCACAGGGTTATACTTATTTTCTCCTGGAAGATTGTGGAATCCTGTTTGGAGAAAAAGCTACAAGGGGACATTTGAGAGTACATGAACGGCTATGGTGAAAAAAGAATATACTCAGAAAAAAACCGGAAAGAAGTTTTCTGTGAAACTGCTATATGATAGATATGTCTATTCATCTCACATAGAGAAAACTTTCTGTATATGACGCAGTGTTGAAACTGCATATTGGATGGAAACGTGAAGGGATATTAGGGAACACGTTCAGGCATATGGTGTAAAAGGAGATATCGTCAGACAAAAACTGGAGAGAAGTTTCCTGAGAAACTGATTTGTGGTGTGTGCATTCCACTGAGGGGGTTATACCTCTCTCATCATAAGGTAGTGTTTGAACAAGGTTCTTCTGAAAATGAAAAGGTGATATTTTGCAACACGTTTAAAACTGTCACAAAAAGTGAAATATTCTGAAGTAAAACCCAGAAAAAAAGCGTTCGAAGATAATGCTGTCTAACGTGTGCACTCATTTCAGAGAGTTAAAGCTTAGACTACATTGCCCAGTTTGGAAGCTCTGTTTTTGAGGAATCTTTGAGGTGTTATTGAGAGGCAACCTGGGCTTGTGGTGAGTAAGGAAACGAATTCTGATGAAAACTGGAGAGAAGCTTTTGGAGCAACTGCTTTGTGATGTGTGTATTCATCTCGTAGAGTTACATCATCCTTTGGATTGAGCAATTTGGAATCATTGTTTCTGTGGAACCTGAGAAAGAACATTTGGGAATGCTCTTAAGAATATGCTGAAAAAAAAATATCCTTCGAAAAAAACCAAAAGGAAACATTCTGTAAAACCGCTCCAGGTCATATCCAGTCCATTCGCACATGTAAGCTTCCGTTTTCATTGAGCAGTATCCTAACACTGTTTCACGTGAGTCAGCTAAGGGGTAATCGGGAGCACTTTGAGGCTAATTGTGAAAATGGAAATATCTTCAGATAGATACTTGAGAGGAGATTGATTAAGCATTAATGCTTTGGATTAAGCATTGTGATATCTCTGTTTCTGTGGAATCTGAGCA
>NW_022324914.1:0-19665 GCF_002776525.5 Piliocolobus tephrosceles | reverse complement strand
TGCTCAGATTCCACAGAAACAGAGATATCACAATGCTTAATCCAAAGCATTAATGCTTAATCAATCTCCTCTCAAGTATCTATCTGAAGATATTTCCATTTTCACAATTAGCCTCAAAGTGCTCCCGATTACCCCTTAGCTGACTCACGTGAAACAGTGTTAGGATACTGCTCAATGAAAACGGAAGCTTACATGTGCGAATGGACTGGATATGACCTGGAGCGGTTTTACAGAATGTTTCCTTTTGGTTTTTTTCGAAGGATATTTTTTTTTCAGCATATTCTTAAGAGCATTCCCAAATGTTCTTTCTCAGGTTCCACAGAAACAATGATTCCAAATTGCTCAATCCAAAGGATGATGTAACTCTACGAGATGAATACACACATCACAAAGCAGTTGCTCCAAAAGCTTCTCTCCAGTTTTCATCAGAATTCGTTTCCTTACTCACCACAAGCCCAGGTTGCCTCTCAATAACACCTCAAAGATTCCTCAAAAACAGAGCTTCCAAACTGGGCAATGTAGTCTAAGCTTTAACTCTCTGAAATGAGTGCACACGTTAGACAGCATTATCTTCGAACGCTTTTTTTCTGGGTTTTACTTCAGAATATTTCACTTTTTGTGACAGTTTTAAACGTGTTGCAAAATATCACCTTTTCATTTTCAGAAGAACCTTGTTCAAACACTACCTTATGATGAGAGAGGTATAACCCCCTCAGTGGAATGCACACACCACAAATCAGTTTCTCAGGAAACTTCTCTCCAGTTTTTGTCTGACGATATCTCCTTTTACACCATATGCCTGAACGTGTTCCCTAATATCCCTTCACGTTTCCATCCAATATGCAGTTTCAACACTGCGTCATATACAGAAAGTTTTCTCTATGTGAGATGAATAGACATATCTATCATATAGCAGTTTCACAGAAAACTTCTTTCCGGTTTTTTTCTGAGTATATTCTTTTTTCACCATAGCCGTTCATGTACTCTCAAATGTCCCCTTGTAGCTTTTTCTCCAAACAGGATTCCACAATCTTCCAGGAGAAAATAAGTATAACCCTGTGAGTGGAATGCACATGCCACAAAGCAGCTCCTCGGAAATCTTCTCTCCGGAATGTATCTGAAGATGTTTCATTTTTCACTGAAAGCCTCAGAGTGCTCCCGAGTATCCCTTAGCTGACGCACCTAAAAGAATGTTAGAATACTGTTCAATGAAAACTGAGGCTTAACTGTGCAAGTGGACTTCATCTGACAAAGAGCAGTTTCAAAGAACGTTTTCTTCTGTTTTTTATCGAAGGGTGTTTCTTTTTCAGCATATTCTTAAGAGCGTTCCCAAATGTCCTTTCTCAGGTTCCTCAGCAACAGTGAGTTCAAACTGCTCAATCCAAAAATTGATTTAATACTATGAGACGCATGCACACAATACAAAGCAGTTACTCTGAAATATTCTGTACAGTTTTCATCGGAAGGCATTTCCTTACTCACTACAAGCCTCCATGTGTCACTAATATCCCTTCACAATTTCCTCAAAGACAGAGTTTCCAAACTCGACAACTTAGTGTCAGCTTTAACACTCTGAAATGAATGTACACGTCAGAGAGAAATTTCTTGGAACACTTTTTTCTGTGATTTATTACCCGATATTTCAATTTTCGACATAGTCTTCAATACGCTGCAAAATTTCTCTTTTTCACTTTTACAGAAACAGTGTTCAAACACTGCCTTGTGAGAAAAAAGGTATGTCCCCAGTGTCCTTTCGTGAATCTTTCTATGACGCTGTTTCAAACTGCATAATATAAAGAAAATTTTCTTGATGTGAAATGAATAGACATATCTATCACATAGGAGTTTCACAGAAAGCTTCTTTCCAGTTTTTTTCTGAGCATATTTGCTTTTTCACCATAGCTGTTGGTGTACTCTCAAATGTTCCCTGGTGGCGTTTCCTCCAACCGGGACTCGGCAATACTGTATGAGAAGAAAATTATAACTCTAGGAGTGGAATTCACACGTCACAAAGCATCTCCTCAGATATCTTCTCTCCAGTTTCTGTCTGAAGATATTTTCGTTTACACCGTAAGCCTCAAAGCACTCCCGAGTATCGCTTAGCTGACTCCCCTAAAAGAGTGTTAGAATTCTGCTCTATGTAAACAACAGCTTAACTGTGAGAGCAGAATTCACGTGACCTAGAGCAGTATCACTTCTCTTTTTTATTGGAGGGTATTTCTTTTTCACATATTATTGAGAGGGTTCCAAATGTTCTTGCTCAGGTTCCACAGAAACAGTGATATCAAACTGTTCAATCCAAGGAATGATTTAACTCTATGAAACGATTGCACACATCACAAAGCAGTTGCTCTGAAAGCTTCTCTGCAGTTTTCATCGGAAGACGTTTCCTTTCTCACCGCAAGCCCAGGGGAACCACTTAATATGCCTTCACAAATTCCTCAAAGACAGAGCTTCCAATCTGGGGAACGTAGTGTAAGTTTTAACTCTCTGAAATGAATGCACACGTCACAAGGGAATTTCTTAGATCGTTTCTTTCCTTTATTAATTCCGGATATTTCACATTTCACCAAAGTCTTCAATTCACTGCAAATTATCCCTTTTTCAGTTTTACAAGAACAGTGTTCAAAAAATGCCTTATGAGAAAAGAGGTATTATTCCCTGAGTGGAGTGCACACATCACAAAGCAGTTTCTCAGAAAGCTTCTCTCCAGTTTTTATGTGAAGATATCACCTATTTCCCCACAGGCCTGAATGTGCTCCCTAATGTCCCTTCGCATTTCCGTCCATTTCCCGGTTTCAAAACGGCGTAATAGAAGAAGGTTTCATCTATGTGAGGTGAATACACATATCTACCACCACGCAGTTTCACAGAAAGCTTCTTTCCATTATTTGTCTGATGATATTTCCTTTTTCACCATAGCCGTCCTTTTATTCCCGAATGTCCCCTTGTAGATTTTTCTCCAAATGGGATTTTCCAATCTTCTAAGGAAAAAAAAAGTATAACCCTGTGAGTGGAGTGCACATGTCACAAAGCAGCTCGTCAGAAATCTTCTCCCTGTTATGTATCAGAAGATGTTTCCTTTTTCACTGAAAGCCTCAGAGCTTTCCAGCATATCACTTCACAGACTAAACAAAAAAAAAGTTTTAGAATACTGCTCAATGAAAACCGAATCTTAAGTGGACTTCACGTGACAAAGAGCAGTTTCACAGAAAGTTTTCTTCTGTTTTTTATCGGAAGGTATTTCTTTTTGAAGAAATTATTACGAGCGTTCCCAAATGCCCTTTCTCATGTTCCACAGAATCAGTGACTTCAAATTGCTCAATCCAAAGAGTGATTTAAATTGTTGAGATGCGTACACACATTAAAAAGCAGTTACTCCAAAAGATTCTGTCCAGTTTTCAATTGAAGGCATTTCCTTTCTCACCACAAGCCTCCGGGCGCCACTTAATATCCCTTCAGTGATTCTTCAAAGACAGAGTTTCCAAACGGAGCAACGTAGTGTAAACATTAACTCTCTGAAATGAATGCACACATAAGAGCGCATTTTCCTGGAAGCCTTCTTTCAGGTTTTATTCCAGGATATTTGACATTTCGCCATAGTCTTCAATGCGCTGCAAAATGTCACTTTTTCAGTTTTACAGGAAAAGTGTTCAAACATTGCCTAATGAGAAAAGAGGAATAAATCCCTGATTGGAATGCACACATCTCAAAGCACTTTCTCAGACAGCTTCTTTCCAGTTTTTACCTGAAGATAACTCCCTTTTCACCGTATGACTGAATGTCCTGCCAAACATCCCTTCGCGAATCCGTCCATGATGCAGTTTCAAAACTGCGTAGTGGAAAGAAAGTTTTATCCATGTGAAATGAACAGACATATCTATCACAAGGCAGTTTCACAGAAATCTTCCTTCCAGTTTTTGTCTGAGGATATTTCCTTTTTCACCATAGCCTTTCATATACTCACGAATGTCCCCTGGTCGCTTTTGCTCCAAACGGGAATTCCCATTCCTCTATGACTAGAAAAGTATATCTCTGTGAGTGGAATGCACACGTCACAAGGCCGCTCCTAGGTAATCTTCCTCCAGTACCTATCTAAACATATTTCCGTTTTCACCGGAAGCCTCAAATCACTCCCGAGTATCCCTTAGCTGATTAACCTAAAATATTGTTAGAGTACTGCTCAATGAAAACAGAAGCTTAACTGTGCGAGTGGAATTCAAGTGACCTAGAGGAGTTTCACAGGCCTTTTCCTTCTAGCGTTTATCGGATGGTGTTTCTTTTTCAGCATATTATTAAGAGTGTTCCCAAATGTCCTTTTTCATGTATCACAGAAACAGCAATTTAAAACTGATCAATCCAAAGAACGATGTAACTCTACGAAATGAATACACACATCACAAAGCCGTTGCTCCGAAAGTTTCTTTCCAGTTTTCATCGGAAGACGTTTCCTTTCTCACCACAAGCTCTGGGTGTCACTTAATATCCCTTCGCAATTCCTTCAAAGACAGTGTTTCCAAACTGGATGAGTTAATGTAAGCTTTAACACTCTGAAATGAATGTACACGTCAGACAGCAGTTTCATGGAATTTTTTTTTTTTGGATTTTATGTCAGGATATTTCAATTTGCACCATAGTCTTCAATACACTGCAAAAATCTTTTTTTCACTTTTATAGGAACAGTCTTGAAACACTGCCTTGAGAGAAAAGAGGTATAACTCCTTGCATGGAATATAGACATCACACAGCAGTTTCTCAGAAAATTTTTCTCCAATTGTTATCTAAATATAACTCCTATTTCCACACCAGCCTGTATGTGCTCTCGAATCTGTCCATGATGCAGTTTCAAAACTGTGTAAGAGAAAGACAGTTTCATCTATGTGAGATTAGTAGACACATCGGTCACAAAACAGTTTCACAGAAAGTTTCTTTCCAGTTTTTCTCTGAGGATATTTCCTCTTCCACCATAGCAGTAAGTATACTCCAGAATGTCCCCAGTGGCTATTTCTCTCAACGGGATTCCATAAACCCCTATGAGAAGAAAAGTTCAACTCTGTGTTTGAAATGCATATGCCACAAAGCATTTCTACATCAATCTCCTCTGGAGTCTCTATCTGAAGATATTTCCGTTTTCACCTTTGGCCTCAAAGTGCTCCCGATTATCCCTTAGCTGACTCACGTAAAACTGTGTTAGGATACTGCTCAATAAAAATGGAAGCTTAAATGTGCGAGTGGACTTGATATGACCTGGAGTGGTTTTGCAGAATGTTTCCTTCTGCTTTTTAATTGGAGTATATTACTTTTTCAGCATATTCTTAGGAGCATTCCCAAATGTTGTTTCTCAGGTTCCACAGAAACATTGATTTCAAACTGCTCAATCCAAAGAATGATGTAACGCTATGAGATGAATACACACATCACAAAGCAGCTGCTCTGAAATCTTCTCTCCTGTTTTCATCGGAAGTCGTTTCCCTACTAACCACAGGCCCATGGGCGCCTCTTAATAACACCTCAAAGATTCCTCAAAGACAGAGCTTACAAACTGGGCAATGTAATGTAAACTTTAACGCTCTGAAATGAATGCACACGTTAGAGAGCTTTGTCTTGGAACACTTCTTTCTGGGTTTTATTTCAGGATATTTCACGTTTCGCAATAGTTTTCAACGTGTTGGAACATAACACTTTTTCACTTTCAGAAGAACCTTCTTCAAACACTGCCTTGTGATGAAAGAGGTATAACTCCCTCAGTGGAATGCAATCACCACAAAGCAGTTTCTCAGAAAGCTTCTCTCCAGTTTTTGTCTGACGATATCGCCTTTTATACTGTACCCCTGAATGTGCTGCCACATGTCCCTTCATGAATCTGTCCATGATGCAGTTTCAATACTGCGTAATATACAGAAAATTTTCTCTATGTGAGATGAATAGACATATCTATCACATAGCAGTTTCACAGAAAGCTTCTTTCCAGTTTTTTTCTGAGTATATTTTCTTTTACACCATAGCCCTTCATATACTCTGGAATGTCCCCTGTAGCATTTTCTCCAAATGGGATTCCCCAATACTCAATGAGAAGAAAACTATAACTCTATGAGTAGAATTCACAGGTCACAAAGCAGCTCCTTAGATATCTTCTCTTCAGTATCTGCCTGAAGATATTTTCGTTTTCACCATAAGCCTCAAAGCACTCCCAAGTAGCCTTAGCTGACTTACCTAAAAGAGTATTAGAATACTGCTCAATGAAAACTGAAGCTTAACTGTGTGAGTGGAATTCACGTGATCTGGAGCAGTAACAGAGAATGTTTCCTTCTCTTTTTTATTGGAGGATGTTTCTTTTTCACATATTCTTGAGAGTGTTCCCAAATGTCCTTGCTCAAGTTACACAGAAACAGAGATATCAAAATGCTCCATCCAAACAGTGATTTAACCCTGTGAGATGATTATGCACATCACAAAGCAGTTGCTCTGAAAACTTCTCTGCACCTTTCATCAGAAGATGTTTCCTTTCTCACCACAAGCCAGGGGAAAGTTTCTTTCCACTTTTTGTCTGAGGATGTTTCCTTTTCCACCATAGCAGTAAATATACTCCTGAATGTCTGCGGTAGCTATTTCTCCCAATGGGATTCCATAAAACCGTATGAGAAGAAAAGTCTAACTCTGTGTAGGAAATGCATTCATCACAAAGCATTTTTTCATCAATATCCTCTCAAGTATCTATCAGAAGATATTTCCGTTTTCACCATAGGCCTCGAAGTGCTCCTGATTATCCCTTAGCTGACTCACGTAAAACAGTGTTATGATAATGCTCAATGAAAACGGAAGCTTAACTGTGTGATTGTACTTGATATGACCTGGAGCGGTTTCACAGAAGTTTTCCTTCTGGTTTCTATCGGAGGATATTTCTTTTTCAGCATATTCTTAATAGCGTTCCCAAATGTTCCTTCTCAGGTTCCCCAGAAACAGTGATTTCAAGCCGCTCAACACAAAGAATGATGTAACTCTACGAGATGAATACACACATCACAATGCAGTTACTCCATAAGCTTCTCTCCAGTTTTCATTGCAAGTCCTTTCCTTACTCAGCACAAGCCAGTGGCCCCTCTTAATAAAACCTCAAAGATCACCCAAAGACAGAGCTTACAAACTGGACAATGTGGGGTAAGCTTTAACTCTCTGAAATGAATGCACACTTTAGAGAGCATTTTCTTGGAATGCTTCTTTCTGGGTTTATTTCAGGATATTTCACTTTTCACGACAGTTTTCAATGCGTTGGAAAATATCACTTTTGCACTTTCAGAAGAACCTTGTTAAAACACTGGCTTATGATGAAAGAGGTATAACTCCCTCAGTGGAATGCACACACCACAAAGCAATTTCTCAGAAAGCTTCTCTCCAGTTTTTATCTGATGATATCTCCTTTTACACCATATGACTGTATGTGCTCTGAAATGTCCCTTCACGAATCTGTCCATGATGCAGCTTCAAAAGTGCATAATATAAAGAAAATTTTCTCTATGTGAGATGAATAGACATATCTATCACATAGCAGTTTCACAGAAAGAATCTTTCCAGTTTTTTCCTGAGTATATTTCCTCTTTCACTACAGCCATCCATATATTCTCGAATGTCCCCTGTAGCATTTTCTACAAACGGGGTTCCGCAATACTCTATTAGAAGAAAACTATAACTCTATGAGTGGAATTCACACATCACAAAACATCTCCTCACCAATCTTCCCTCCAGTATCTGTCTGAAGATGTTTTCGTTTTCACCATAAGCCTCAAAGCACTACTGAGTATCCCTTAGCTGACTCACCTAAAATAGTGTCAGGATACTGCTCAACGAAAACAGAAGCTTAATTGTGATTGTGAAATTCACATGACTTAGAGCAGTATCACAGAATGTTTCTTTCTCTTTTTTATTGCAGGGTTTTTCTTTTTCACTTATTCTTGAGAGCGTTCCCAAATGTCCTTGCTCAGGTCCCACAGAAACAGAGATATCAAAATGCTCAAACCAAAGAATGATTTAACTCTAAGAGATGATTGCACACGTCACAAAGCAGTTGCACTGAAAGCTTCTCTGCAGTTTTCTTCGGAAGACGTTTTCTTTCTCACAACAAGCCCAGGGGAACCACTTAATATCCCTTCTCAAATTTCTCAAGGACAGAGCTTCCAAACTGGCAACGTAGTGTAAGCTTTACCTCTCTGAAATGAATGCACACGTGACAGATGAGTTTCTTAGAACACTCCTTTCCTAGTTTTATTTCAGGATATTTCACATTTCACCAAAGTCTTCAGTTCGCTGCAAACTATCCCTTTTTTAGTTTTCCAGGAACAGTGTTCAAAAACTGCCTCATGAGCGAAGAGGTATAATTCCCTGTGTCGAATGCACAGATCACAAATCAGATTCTCAGAGGTCATCTCTCCAGTTTTTATGTGAAGCTATCTCCTATTTCCCCACAGGCCTGAATGTGCTCCCTAATGTCCCTTCACTTTTCTGTCCATTACGCAGTTTCAAAACAGTGCAATAGAAAAAATTTTAATCTATGGGAGGTGAGTAGATATATCTACCACAACGCAGTTTCACAGAAAGCTTCTTTCTAGTTTTTGTCTGATGATATTTCCTTTTCCACCATAGCAGTCTGTATGTTCTCAAATGTCCCCTTGTAGCTTTTTCTCCAAATGGGATTCCCCAATCTTCTAGGATTCCCCAATCTTCTAGGAGAAAAGAAGTATAACCCTGTGAGTGGAATGCACATGTCACAAAGCAGCTCCTCGGAAATCTTCTCTCCGCTATGTATCTGAAGATGTTTCCTTTTTCACCGAAAGCCTGAGAGCGTTCCAGCATATCACTTCACAGAGTAAACAAAAACACTGTTAGAATACTGCCCAATGAAAACCGAAGCTTAACTGTGCGTTAAGCTTCACGTGTCAAAGAGGTGTTTCACAGAAAGTTTTCTTCTGTTTTTTATCGCAGGGTATTTCTTTTCAGCATATTTTTAAGAGCATTCCTAAATGTCCTTTCTCAGGTTCCACAGAAGTAGTGAGTTCAAACTGCTCAATCCAAAGTATGATTCAATTCTTTGAAATGCATACACACATTGCAAAGCAGTAACTCCAAAAGATTCTGTCCAGTTTTCATCGGAATGCATTTCATTTCTCACCACAAGACTCCGGGCGACACTTAATATCCCTTCTCAGATTCCTCAAAGACAGAGTTTCCATACGGGGAAACGTATTGTAAACTTTAACTCTCTGAAATGAATGCACACGTCAGAGTGCAGTTTCCTGTAATCCTTCTTTCTGGGTTTTATTTCAGGATGTTTCACTTTTCACCATAGTCTTCAATGGGCTGCAAAATGTCACTTTTTCATTTTTACAGGAAGAGTGTTCAAACACTGCCTTATGAGAAAAGAGGTATAAATCCCTGAGTGAAATGCACACATCTCAAAGCACTTTCTGAGACAGTTTCTCTCCAGTTTGTATCTGAAGATAACTCCCATTTCACCATATACCTGAATGTCCTGCCAAACGTCCCTTCGGGAATCCGTCCATGGCACACTTTCAAAACTGCATAATAGAAAGAAAGTTTTATCCATGTGAAATGAATAGACATATCTATCACAAAGCCATTTCACAGAAAGCTTCTTTCCAATATTTGTCTGAGGATAGTTCCTTTTCCACCATAGCCTTTCATATAATCCCGAATGTCCCCTGGTTGCTTTTTTCCCAAACGGGATTTCCCATTCCCCTATGAGAAGAAAAGTATATCTCTGTGAGTAGAATGCACAAGTCACAAGGACCCTCTTCGGAAATCTTCCTCCAGTATCCATGTAAAGATATTTCCGTTTTCACTGGAAGCCTCAAATCGCTCCCCAGTGTGCCTTAGCTGATTAAACTAAAACATTGTTAGAACACTACTCAATGAAAACAGAAGCTTAACTGTGTGAGTGCAGTTCAAGTGACCTAGAGAAGTTTCACAGACAGATTCCTTCTGGCGCTTATCGGACGGTATTTCTTTTTTTTTCTTTTGAGATGGAGTCTCGCTCTGTTGCCCAAGCTGCAGTGCAGTGGCTGGATCTCACCTCACTGTAAGGTCTGCCTCCCAGGTTTACACCATTCTTCTGCCTCAGCCTCAAGATTAGCTGGGACAGAAGGCACCCAACACCTCGCTCTGGTGGTTTTTTTATTTCTTAGTAGAGATGGGGTTTCACCATATTAGGCAGGATGGTTCTGATCTCCTGACCTTGTTATCTGCCCCTTTCGGCCTCCCAAAGTGGTGGGATTATAGGCTTGAGCCACCAGGCCCAGCCCGGATTGTATGTCTTTTACAGCATATTATTAAGAGCATTCCCAAATGTCCTTTCTCAGGTATCACAGAAACAGCGATTTATAACTGCTCAATCCAAAGAATGATTTAACTCTATGAGATGAATACACACGTCACAAAGCAGTTGCTCCGAAAGTTTCTCTCCAGTTTTCATCGGAAGACGTTTCCTTTCTCAACACAAGCCTCCATGTGTCACTTAATATCCCTTCACAATTTCCTCAAAGTCAAAGTTTCCAAACTGGGCGACTAAATGTAAGCTTTAACACTCTGAAATGAATGTACACGTCAGAGAGCAGTATCTTTTAATGCTTTTTTCTGGGTTTTATTTCCAGATATTTCAGTTTTCACCATTGTCTTCAATATGCTGCAAAATACCTCTTTTTCACTTTTACAGGTACAGTGTTCAAACACTGCCTTGTGAGAAAAGAGGTATAACTCCACGAGTGGAAGGCAGACATCACAAAGCAGTTTCTCAGAAAGTTTCTCTCCAATTGTTATCTGAAGATATCTCCTGTTTCCCCACCAGCCTGTATGTGCTCCCGATTGTCCCTTCGCAAATCCGTCCATGAAACAGTTTCAAAACTGCCTAATAGAAAGGTAGTTTCATGTATGTGAGAGGAATAGATATATGTGTCACAAAGGAGTTTCACCGAAAGTTTCTTTCCAGTTTTTGTGTGAGAATATTTCCTTTTCCACCATAGCATTAAATATATTCCTGAATGTCCCTGGTAGCTATTTCTTTCAATGAGATTCCATAAACCCCTATGAGATGAAAATTTCAACTATGTGTGGGAAATGCATACGTCACAAAGTATTTCTTCATACATATCCTCTCGATTATCTATTTGAAGATATTTCCGTTTTCACTGTTAGCCTCAAAGTGCTCCCGATTATCCCTTAGCTGACTCAGGTAGAACAGTGTTAGAATACTGCTCAATGAAAACGGAAGCTTAACTGTGCGAGTGGACTTGATATGACCTGGAGCGTTTTCCCAGAATGTTTCCTTCTGGTTTCCATTGGAGGATATTTCTTTTTCAGCATATTCTGAAAGGCGTTCCCAAATGTTCTTTCTCAGGTTCCATAGAAACAGTGATTTCAAACTGCTCAACACAAAGAATGATGTAACACTATGAGATGAATATACACATCACAAATCAGTTGCTCTGAAAGCTTCTCTCCAGTTTTCATCAGAGATCGTCTCCTTACTCACCACAAACCCAGAGACACCTCTTAATAACACCTCAAAGATTCGTCAAAGACAGAGTTTCCAAACTGGGTAATGTAGTGTAAACTTTCACTCTCTGAAATGAATGCACACGTTAGAGAGCATTGTCTTGGAACGCTTCTTTCTGGGTTTTATTTCAGGATATTTCACTTTTCGGGATAGTTTTCAGTGCGCTGCAAAATATCACTTTTGCACTGTCAGAAGAACCTTGTTCAAACACTGCCTTATGATGAAAGAGGTATAACTCCCTCAGTGGAATGCACACATCACAAAGCAGTTTCTCAGAAAGCTTCTCTCCAGTTTTTGTCTGACGATATATCCTTTTACACCGTACACCTGAATGTGCTCCCAAATGTCCCTTCACAAATCTGTCTATGACGCAGTTTCAAAACTGTATAATATAAAGAAAATTTTCTCTATGTGAGATGAATAGACATATCTATCACATAGCAGTTTCACAGAAAGCTTCTTTCCAGTTTTTTCCTGAGTATATTTCCTCTTTCACTATAGCCGTACATATACTCTCAAATTTCCCCTGTAGCGTTGTCTCCAAATGGGATTCTGCAATACTCTATGAGAAGAAAACTATAACTCTATGAATGGAATTCACACGTTACCAAGCAACTCCTCAGACATCTTCTCTCAAGTATCTGTCTGAAGATATTTTCGTTTTCACCGTAAGCCTCACAGTGATCCTGACTATCCCTTAGCTGACTCACCTAAAGACTGTTAGAATACTGCTCAATGAAAACAGAAGCTTAACTGTGATAGTTGAATTCACGTGACCTAGAGCAGTATCACAGAGTGTTTCCTTCTCTTTTTTTTTTTTTTGGAGGCTATTTCTTTGTCACAGAGTCTTTAGAACATTCCCAAATGTCTTTGCTCAGGTTCCTCAGAAACAGAGATATCAAACTGCTCATTCCGATTAATGATTTAACTCTATGAGATGATTACAAACATCACAAAGTAGATGATCTGAAAGCTTCTCTGCAGTTTTCATGGGAAGACATTTTCTTTCTCACCACAAGCCCAGGGGAACCACTTAATATCCCTTCACAGATTCCTCAAAGACAGAGCTACCAAACAGGACAACGTACTGTAATCTTTAACTCTCTGAAATGAATGCACACGTCAGAGCACAGTTTCTTGGAATATCTCTTTCTGTGTTTTATTTCAGGATATTTCACTTTTTGCCTTAGTCTTCAATTCATGCAAAATATCACAGTTTCAGTTTTACAGGAACAGTGTTGAAACACTGCCTTATGAGAAAAGAGGTATAAATCCCTGAGTGGAATGCAGACATCTCAAAGCACTTTCTCACACAGCTTCTCTCCAGTTTGCATTTGAAGATAACTCTCTTTTCATCATAGGCCTGCTTGCCCTGCCATACGCCCCTTCATGAATTCGTCCATGGCAGACTTTTGAAATTGTGTAATAGTAAGAAAGTTTTATCCATGTGAAATGAATAGACATATCTCTCCCAAAGCAGTTTAACAGAGGGCTTCTTTACAGTTTTTGTCTGAGGATACTTCCTTTTTCACCAGAGCCTTTCATATACTCTGGAATGTCCCCTGGTCGCCTTTTCTCCAAATGGGATTTCCAATTCCTCTATGAGAAGGAAAGTATATCTCTGTGAGTAGAATGCACACGTCACAAGGCTGCTCCTCGGAAATCTTCCTCCAGTATCTATCTAAAGATATTTCCGTTTTCACCGGAAGCCTGAAATTGCTCCCGAATATCCCTTAGCTGATTAACTGAAAACATTGTTAGAATACTGCTCCATGAAAACAGAAGCTTAAATGTGTGAGTGGAATTCAAGCGACCTAGAGAAGTTTCACAGATAGTTTCTTTCTGGCGTTTATTGGATGGTATTTCTTTTTCAGCATATTATTAAGAGCATTCCCAAATGTCCTTTCTCAGGTATCACAGAAGGAGAGATTTAAAACTGCTCAATCCAAAGAACGATTTATCTCTATGAAATGAATACACACATCATAAAGCAGTTGCTCCAAAAATTTCTTTCCAATTTTCATTGGAAGATGTTTCCTTTCTCACCACAAGCCTCGGGGTGTCACTTAATTTCCCTTCACAATTTCCTCAAAGACAGGGTTTCCAAACTGAGCGACTGAGTGTAAGCTTTAACTCTCTGAAATGAATTAAAGCTTAATTCAGAGAGCAGTTTCTTGGAATGCTTTTTTCTGAGTTTTATTTCTGGATCTTTCAATTTTCGCCATAGTCTTCAGTATGATGCAGAATATCTTTCACTTTTACAGGAACAGTGTTCAAACACTGCCTTGTGAGAAAAGAGGTAAAACTCCCTGAGTGGAATGCAGACATCAAGAAGAGGTTTCTCAGAAAGTTTCTCTCCAATTGTTATCTGAAGCTATCTCCTGTTTCGCCACCAGCCTGTATGTGCTCCCGAATGTCCCTTCGTGAATCCGTCCATGATGCAGTTTCAAAACTGCTTCATAGAAAGACAGTTTCATCTATGTGAGTTGAATAGATATGTGTGTCACAAAGCAGTTTCGCAGAAAGTTTCTTTCCAGTTTTTGTCTGAGGATATTTTCTTTTCCACAATAGCACTAAATATACTCCTGAATGTCCCCAGTAGCAATTTCTGCCAATGGGATTCCATAAACCCCTATGAGATGAAAAGTTTAAATCTGTGTGGGAAATGCATACGTCACCAAGCATTTGTTAATAAATCACCTCTATAGTATCAATCTGAAGATATTTCCGTTTTCACCAGTAGCCTCAAAGCGCTCCCGATTATCCCAGTTTAGCTGATTCACGTAAAACAGTGTTTGGATACTCCTCAAGGAAATTGGAAGCTTAACAGTGCAAGTGGACTTGATATGACCTGGAGCGGTTTCACAGAATGTTTCCTTCTGGTTTGTATCGGAGGATATTTCTTTTTCAGTATATTCATAGGAGCGTTCCCAAATGTTGTTTCTCAGGTTCCACAGAAACATTGATTTCAAACTGCTTTATCGAAAGAATGATGTAACGCTACAAGAGGAATACACACATCACAAAGCAGCTTCTCTGAAAACTTCTCTCCAGTTTTCATCGGAAGTTGTTTCCTTACTCACCACAAGCCCGGGGGTGCCTCTTCATAACTCCTCAAAGATTCCTCAAAGACAGAGCTTCCAAACTGGGCAATGTAGAGACAATTTTAACTCTCTGAAATGAATGCACACGTTAGAGAGCATTGTCTTGGAATGCTTCTTTCTGGGTTTTATTTCAGGATATTTCACTTTTCGTGATAGTTTTCAGCACATTGCAAAATATCACTTTTTCACTTTCAGAAGAACCTTGTTCAAACACTGCCTTATTATGTAAGAGGTAAAACTTCCTCAGTGCAATGCACACACCACAAAGCCGTTTTTCAGAAAGCTTCTCTCCAGTTTTTGTCTGACGATATCTCCTTTTACAATGCATGCCTGAATGTGCTCCTAAATGTCCCTTCGCGACTCAGTTTATGACACAGTTTCAAAACCGCGTAACATAAAGAAAATTTTCTCTATGTGAGATGAATAGACATATCTATCACATAGCAGTTTCATAGAAAGCTTCTTTCGAGTTTTTTTCTGAGTATTTTTTTCACCATAGTCGTCCATATACTCTCAAATGTCCCCTGGTAGTGTTTTCTCCGAAAGGGATTCCACAATACTCTATGAGAAGAAAACTATAACTCTATGAGTGGAATTCAAACGTCACAAAGCAGCTCCTAAGATATCTTCTCTACATTGTCTGTCTGAAGATATTTTCGTTTTCACCGTAAGCCTGAAAGTGCTCCAGAGTATCCCTTAGCAAACTCACCTAAAACAGTGTTAGAATACTGCTCAATGAAAACAGAAGCTTAACTGTGATAGTTGAATTCACGTGACCTAGAGCAGTATCACCGAGTGTTTCCTTCTCTTTTTTATTGGAAGGTGTTTCTTTTTCACATATTCTTGAAAGCGTTCCCGAATGTCCTTGCTCAGTTTCCACAGAAACACAGATATCAAAATGCTCAATCCAAAGAATGATTTAACTTTATGAGATGATTACACACATCACATAGCAGTTGCTCTGGAAACTTCTCTGCAGTTTTCATCGGAAGATGTTTCCTTTCTCACTGCAAGCCCAGGGAAACCACTTAATATCCCTTCACAAATACCTCAAAGACAGAGTTCCAAACTGGGCAATGTAGTGTAAGCTTTAACTTTCTGAAGTGAATGCACACCTCAGAGAGGAGTTTCTTAGAATGCTTCTTTCCTGGGTTAATTCAGGATATTTCACATTTTGCCAAAGTCTTCAATTCACTGCAAAATATCCCTTTTTCAGTTTTACCAGAAGAGTGTTCAAAAAGTGCCTTATGAGAAAAGAGGTATACTTCCCTGAGTGGAATTCACACATCACAAAGCAGTGTCTCAGAAAGCTTCTCTCCAGTTTTTATTTGAAGATATGTCCTATTTCACCACAGGCCAGAATATGCTCCCTAATGTCCCTTCACATTTCTGTCCATTACGTAGTTTCAAAGCTGTGTAATAGAAAAAATTTTTATCTATGGGAGGTGAATGGTCATATCGACCACAACGCAGTTTCACAGAAAGCTTCTTTCCAGTTTTTGTCTGATGATATTTCCTTTTTCACCATAGCAGTGCCTATATTTCCGAATGTCCCCTTGTAGCTGTTTCTCTAAAGGGGATTCCCCAACGTTCTAGGAGAAAAAAAGTATAACCCTGTGAGTGGAATGTACATGTCACAAAAGAGCTCCTCAGAAATCTTCTCTCCATTACGTTTCTGAAAATGTTTGCTTTTTTGCTGAAAGCCTCAGAGCGCTCCAGCATATCACTACACAGTCTAACCAATAACAGTGTTAGAATACTGCTCAATGAAAATGAAACTTAACTGTGCGAGTGGACTTCACGTGACAAATAGCTGTTTCACAGTAAGTTTTCTTCTGTTTTTTATCGCAGGGTATTTCTTTTGCAGCATATTCTTAAGAACGTTCACAAATGTCCTTTCTCAGTTTCCACAGAAACAGTGAGTTCAATACTGCTCAATACAAAGAATGATTTAATTCTATGAGATGCATATACACATTACAAAGCAGTTACTCCAAAAGATTCTGTCCAGTTTTCATCGGAAGGCATTTCCTTTCTCACCCCAAGCCTCCGGATGGCACTTAATATCCCTTCACAGATTCTTCAAAGACAGAGTTTCCAAACGGGGCAATGAAGTGTAAACTTTAACTCTCTGAAATGAGTGCACACGTCAGAGCGCATTTTCCTGGAATCATTCTTTCTGGGTTTTATTTCAGGATATTTCACTTTTCACCATAGTCTTCAATGTGCTGCAAAATGTCACTTTTTCAGTTTTACAGGAAGAGTGTTCAAACACTGCCTTATGAGAATAGACGTATAAATCCCTGAGTGGAATGCCCACATCTCAAAGCACTTTCTCAGACAGTTTCACTCCAGTTTGTATCCGAAGATAACTCCCATTTCACTGTATGACTGAATGTCCTGCTGAACATCCCTTTGCGAATCCATCCATGATGCAGTTTCAAAACTGAGTAATAGAAAGAAAGTTTTATCCATGTGAAATGAATAGACATATCTATCACAAAGCAGTTTAACGGAAAGCTTCTTTCCAGTATTTGTATGAGGATAGTTCCTTTTTCACCATAGCCCTTCATATACTCCCGAATGTCCCCTGGTCGCTTTTTCTCCAAATGGGATTTCCCATTCCTCTAGGAGAAGAAACGTATATATCTGTTAGTAGAATGCACACGTCTCAAGGCTGCTCCTCGGAAATCTTCCTCCAGTATCTATATAAAGATATTTTCCTTTTCACCAGAAGCCTCAATTCAGTCCCAAGTATCCCTTAGCTGATTAACCTGAAACATTGTTAGAATACTGCTCAATGAAAACAGAAGCTTAACTGTGCGAGTTGAATTTAAGCGACCTAGAGAAGCTTCACTCACAGTTTCCCTCTGGCGTTTACAGGATGGTATTTCTATTTCAGCATATTATTAAGAGCATTCCCAACTGTCCACAGCACCAGCGATTTAAAACTGCTCAATCCAAACAACGATTTCACTCTGTGAGAAGAATACACGCATCACAAAGCAGTTGCTCCGAGAGTTTCTCTCTAGTTTTCATCGGAAGACGTTTCCTTTCTCACCACAATCCTCTGGGAGTCAATTTCCTCAAAAACCGATTTTCCAAACTGGGCGACTTAGGGCAAGCTGTAACATTCTGAAATGAATGTACACGTCAGAAAGCAGTTTCTTGGAACGATTTTTTCTGGGTTTCATTTCCAGATATTTCAATTTTCGCCAGAGTCTTCAATACGCTGCAAAATATCTCTTTTTCACTTTGACAGGAACAGTTTTCAAACACTGCCTTTTGAGAAAAGAGGTATAACTCCCTGAGTGGAATGCAGACATCACAAAGCAGTTTCTCAGAAAGCTTCTTTCCAGTTTTTGTCTGACAATATCTCCTTTTACACCGTATGCCTCAATGTGCTCCCAAATGTCCCTTCGCGAATGTGTCCATGACACAGTTTCAAAACTGAGTAATATAAGGAAAATTTTCCCTATGTGAGATGAGTAGACATATCTATCACATAGCAGTTTCACAGAAAGCTTCTTTCCAGGTTTTTTCTGAGTATATATCCTCTATCAATACAGCCATCCATGTACCCTCGAATGTCCTGTCGTGTTTTCTCCAAATGGGATTCCACAATACTCTATGATAAGAAAACTATAACACTAGGAATGGAATTCACAAGTCACAAAGTAGCTCCTCAGATATCTTCTCTCCAGTACCTGTCTGAAATATTCTCTTTTTAACCATAAGCCTCAAAATGCTCTCGAGTATCCCTTAGCTCTTGAGTATAAAACAGTGTTAGAATACTGCTCAATGAAAACAGAAGCTTAATTGTGATAGTGGAATTCACCTTACCTAGAGCAATATCACAGACTGTTTCCTTCTCTTTTTTATTGGAGTGTGTTTCTTTTTCACATATTCTTGAGAGCGTTCCCAAATGTCCTTGCTCAGGTTCCACAGAAACAGAGATATCAAAATGCTCAATCCAAACAATGATTTAACTCTATGAGATGATTACACACATCACAAAGTAGTTGCTCTGAAAACTTCTCTGCAGTTTTTATCAGAAGATGTTTCCATTCTCACCACAAGCCTAGGGGAACCACTAAATATCCTTTCACAAATTCCTCAAAGACCGAGCTTCCAAACTGGGCAATGTAGTGTAAGCCTTAACTCTGTGAAATGAATAGACCATCAGAGAGGAGTTTCATAGAACGCTTCTTTCCTGGTTTTAATTCAGGCTACTTCACATTTCACCGAAGTCTTTATTTTGCTGCAAAATATCCCTTTCTCAGTTTTACATGAACAGTGTTCAAAAAGTGCCTTATGAGAAAAGAGTTATAATTTTCTGAGTGGAATGAGCACATCACAAAGCAGTTTCTCAGAAAGCTTCTCTTCAGATTTTATGTGAAGATATCTCCTATTTCCCCACAGGCCTGAATGTGCTCCCTAACGTGCCTTCACGTTTCTGTCCATTGCAGAGTGTCAAAACTGCGTAATAGAAATAAGTTTTTTCTATGGGAGGTGAGTAGACATATCTACCACAATTCAGTTTCACAGAAATCTTTCCAGTTTCTGTCTGATGATATTTCCTTTTTCACCAGAGCAGTCCATATATTCTCTAATGTCCCCTTGTAACTTTTTCTCCAAACAGGATTCTCTAATCTTCTTGGAGAAAAGAAGTCTAACCCTGTGAGTGGAATGCGCATGTCACAAAGCAGCTCCTTGGAAGTCTTCTCTCTGGTATGTATCTGAAGATGTTTCCTTTTTCACTGAAAGCCTCAGAGCGCTCCAGCATATCACTTTACAGGAGAAACAAAGACAGTGTTAGAATACTGCTCAATGAAAACCGAAGCTTAAGTGTGTGAGTGGACTTCACGTGACAAAGAGCAGTTTCACTGAGAGTTTTCTTCTGTTTTTTATCGGAGGGTATTTCTTTTTCAGCATATTCTTAACAGCGTTCCCAAATATCGTTTCTCAGTTTCCACAGAAACAGTGAGTTCAAACTGC
>NW_022324913.1:2799-7975 GCF_002776525.5 Piliocolobus tephrosceles | reverse complement strand
ACACCAACATGGCACAAGTATACATATGTAACAAACCTGCACCTTATGCACATGTACCCTAGAACTTAAAGTATAATAAAAATAAAAATTAAAAAAAACAAAAAAAGTATTCTAAAGCAGTGATGGCCAATTGTGATGATGGAAATATTTTCTGTGCTGCCCAATACAGTAGCCGCTAGCCGTACATGTACTAAGTACTTGAAACGTGACTAATGAGATCAAGAAAGTGAAGGTTCATGGATCATCTTAATTTAAATTTAAGTAACTGTCTGGGGCTCGTGGTTACCATATTGGACAATGTAGATTTAAAGTAATAAAATGCATTTTTTATCAAGTACCTTCTGAGTTTGCAGAGCATTATGTTGGACAATGTCGGAGAAACATAAGGTAATTTGTGCCCTCAAATTTATAATCTATAAAATGAAAATAGACATACATGAAACATTCAAATGACAACAAGAGGCGGCAGTGACGGAGCTAGTGAGAGTGGAACCTAAGGCAAATATCGGTTAGCTCACCTGGGCAGCCACAATGAAGGAGGGCTCCCAGGCTATGGCAGCTGTGCTCAGGACTTGAGAAACTAATACTCTTTGCAGGAATGAGCAGCAGAGGAAGACATTCCTGACACCCAGCTTAGCTTAAACAGAGCAAAGGCTGCTGGAAATGTGCCTGGTAAGGAAGATGTGCCGGTGAAGGAATTTGGATTTAATTTGGCTTTCCTTGTTCTGCCCACATCTCCAGCATCATTTCTCATCATCACCCACCTCATGTCTTCTTTCCAGAAGCAATGAGCCACATTTACTTCATCCTGCATGGCCCATCTGCATGCATTAACTGATGTTCCCCCTTCTGCTTTGATCACCTCTTCCATGGCATTGTTTGGGTAACTTCTACTCGCCCTTTAAGATCCACATTAGGTATTGCTTTCTCTGAGAAGCGATCTTCTGACTTCCCTCTCCCACCTAGGGCATATTAGATACCTCCACATTTCCAAAAGACCCCAGGCTCATGTCTGGCATCAATCTTATTACACACTCTTATAATTAAGTCCGTCCTCTCTGACTCATCAAGAGCTCCTTGAAAGCAGGAATCATATCACACTATCAGATTCATTTTTGTTTATCCACAGCTCTTATTCTATTTTATATGAATAAATAAATGACTTTGTCATATAACTAAAGAAGATTCCCCAGAAATTTTTGACTTGATCTTTGTGGCATTTTAGAAAGTATAATTTGTTAATTATATTTAGTCTGGATATACCTGCCTAAAACAAAGCACCAAGCACTTTTAGGATCAGTGATGACAAAGTATCAGGATATTTTGAAAAATGTTAACATGCTTTTCTATTTTTAATTTTTATATGACCTTTGCTAGCATGGCCTTCTCTCAGATAATCCACATGGCATGGTTTTCTTTCTTGCATCTATCAAGTCTAGTTCAAATGTTACTCTTAATGTCCAGGAATTCATCTGCATCACATATTCTCTCTTGCTTTATTTTTCTCCATATCACATATCAACACTTCATGTATTGACTTTACTTACTCATTTGGTTTACTGATTGTCATGCTACACTAGGAAGACAGCTCCTTGGAAGCAGGAATGTATTGTTTTCTTTACCACTGTATCCCTAGCGCCTAGAACAGTATCTGATACATGGTCTCTGTGTGTGTAGGAGAGGGGGTAAGTATGAAACAAATATCTACTTTTATGTTTGTCATTCAGAATACGATTTTGCAGTAAGACAAAAGGCTCTGAAGCCAGGCTTTCCTGAAAAATATTTATCTAAAGGTTAAAGCAATTTTGCATAACCAGAACCAAACCTAGAGGACTCAGATCTTAAAGTGTTTTCCGTAGTGTTGTAAG
Source organism: Piliocolobus tephrosceles (assembly GCF_002776525.5). Classification (NCBI taxonomy): domain Eukaryota; kingdom Metazoa; phylum Chordata; class Mammalia; order Primates; family Cercopithecidae; genus Piliocolobus; species Piliocolobus tephrosceles. The sequence continues at coordinate 6,107 of NW_022324913.1, read as the reverse complement.
ATGCCTCTTCCATCCATGACAACCAGGCCATGAGACTGTCTGCCAAAACAGAAGATGTGCTACAGAGCAATGACAAGTCCAGCCAGCCTTTGACAGTTCCTGGGTACTGAGTCTGTGAGGCAGGAGGGCAAGAGTCCAGACTTTGACTCAGAGATCAGGAGAAATTTTAGATAATTTAGCTAACAGATGAAAAAGTCAAAAGCAAAGAACTCTAGAACAGATTCTGATAGAGATTACAACTGCATCACGTTGGTGAGGAGTAGGTGAGGGGGAGGGTGCCATCAAAGGTAATTAGCAACCCCAACATTATCATCAGAGGAATGGCCAGGGTTTAACTTGCTGGAGCCACTCTCGTTTCTGGTGTAGTGTGTGTGGGACCTGGGGTATTTTGACAGCCTGTGAGGAATAATGTCAAGGCAGTGGAGTTCAGAAGCAACAGGCCTGTAATGATGAGAGAAGAAACCTTGTATCAGGACCACACCTGGGGTGGAAAGGGAATGTGGTTGAAACTCAGAGGACGACAAAGAATCCAGGTGAGGCCAAGCTGCAGAAAAAAGCTACTGAACCAAATGGAGCACGAGTGAACCCACCACAAGTTATACTGGCTACAGATGCTGACGGGGCCAGGTGGACAGAAGAATACCACTCAGAGAGCAGAGGCAGCAAAAGATTCTGCCTGGACCTTAGGATTCCATCAGTCTGCTGCGTCCAGGTCAGATGAACCATTTAAGAGGGCTGTTGGGGAAGAAATAAGGGAAATGGAGAGGTCTGAGCATTTTTTTCCTAGAGGCTGAGAAATATGAAAAGATAATTTCACCTCTCCCAGACTCAAGTTACCAAGTTGATCTATCCCCACAACTTAGCAGGAGGGTGATCTTAAGAAAAAGCCTATCACTTATAGACAAGATGCAGAAACTGCATCTTCTTTGCACATGTGAGTAGAAGTACTGATCCAACAAAATATCCCGTGTACACAACCAGAGCTCCATCAAGGTTAAATGGATGCTAGTAGGCAAAACCCAGAGAACTTTCACAAAGTGGGGATCTTCGTGGCCTCTAACATACCTCCTAGAGAGACCACCAAGTTGTGAAGCAATTGTACTGCTTCATGCTAATAATAAAAGATATTGAGGCAGTTTCCTTGGAGATTTTATAATAAAACACTATAATTCACATTTCTATTCCATGATCTAGTTCACCAGCGGCTTCTCCATAAATGATTTTATGTCATCTTTACAGAGCAGCCTGTGGTTGTTACCAATCCCATTTGACAGATAAAGAAAGCTGAGCCACAGGCTCTTGAATTTCAGAGCTGTCTGGATTCCACACTGTGTGGATGCCCGACTGTCCTGTACAGTGTAAGTTGCCAACTGTTCTCATTACAGACGTTGGGGAGTTTCTCCCACCTCCCCAAAGAGTTTTTCTCCAGTCACTGATCCAGGAAGCTCTTATTCTTGCCAAGCCCAGTCAAGTGGGCAGGTATCAGCATGTTTCCCCCACCCCCACCCCCAGCAGGTGCAGGCAAATGAATGGCAGCGTTCACTGCCTCTTAATGAGTAGCCCCATGCTGCCACAGTTACACATTCTGGTTTGAATTTTTAATTCCATCTCATAAAATAGTGCCATAAATCATCCTGCGCTCCATTTAGAGTTGCATTTTCCAAAACCATCTCTGAAGTAATTAAGGAGAAACTACACAGGCCTCTAAATCAGTTCTCTACGATATGCAGGAGCAGTGAAAATTCTGCAGCTCACTTTCCCTTTCTCCCATCTCTTGCATCATTTCACTCTTGCTGTGACACGCTATCATCCCCAAACCTTCATTCACAAAATATTTATGAGCCATTTGTGAAGCTTTAGCCACTGAGAAATATAATGCCGCATGACAAACATGAGTTATATGAAAGTGTACAAAGTCTTTAATATAATCCATCCAGCCCCAGGTCCACAGATTAATAACCCAAACCTGACTCTGATATAAGATCCAGGCCAAATACAATATTCCAAAATCTTGTGGCTGTACCCAGAGACCCTGCAACCTAACCTAATTTGCCTATTGCCTATATTTTAAAAATCAAATAAATACATAAATAACAAGTAAATCCAAAAGAGATTTCCTTAGCTCCAGGGAGCACTTTTACAGCATATACAAAGCAAACCAATTTGAACATTTCCCAAACATGCAGGTGCTAAATACTCGTGCTTGGCAGGAATAATTATTTGTTGTATTCCCTGGATCTTCTATTTTGTTGAATTTAATTTGTTTTCAATACTTAGAGGGAGTAAAAATATAAAAGTACACCAAAACAGTAGAACAACTGTGACAGTAAATGAGAGATTTACCACAGCGCTTGTTATGAATATTGTTTAGACAGCATAAAATTGAAAAATAGCAAGAGGATACCCACTTTTATTTTTTCCTTCCTTCTCTGCAGCTGGTGGAAAAATGGGAACCTGAGACAATGGAGTATGGCACGCTGCTGGAGAAGAGTTGTCGTGAACTGCACATGAGCCAAAATCACAACATTCTTCAGAAAGGAAGCAAGCTGTGACTTCTTTAGAGTCTCTCATCACCAATAAAGGTTCTGGAACAATGAAAAAGGCAAGTGTTGCTGGAAGAAGGTCTTAGGCAGTCCTGGGGACCTGAGAGCCATGGGAGCAAGGCAAGGCAGTGGCAGCAAGGGAGAGACAGACACGATTCCTCGAGACCAATGCTTCTCAAACCCAGCCACATATTGGAATCATGTGAGGAATTCTGAAAGCTTACTGAAGTCAGAGACCAACCCAAGACTGATTGAATCAAAATCACTGCAGGTGCGACCCAGGATCTGCTAGTTGTAAAATGCTCTCCAGATGAGGCTAATGCTTTGTCTGGGCTGAGAATCACTGAGTTGCAGGTCAACTCTGTTGGGTAATTGTGACTGATGATTGACTGCTCATAGGCCCTTGGTATAGGTGAGAAGTTGCAAACTTAAAGCCAGAAGACTCAATTTAGAATATAGATAGGCTGCTGGGCGCGGTGGCTCACACCTGTAATCCCAGCACTTTGGGAGGCCGAGATGGGTGGATCACAAGGTCAGGAGATTGAGACCATCCTGACTAACACGGTGAAACCCCGTGTCTACCAAAAATACAAAAAAATTAGCCGGGTGGTGGTGGGCGCCTGTAGTCCCAGCTACTCTGGAGGCTGAGGCAGGAGAATGGCGTGAACCTGGGAGGCGGAGCTTGCAGTGAGCTGCTATCGCACCACTGCACTCCAGCCCAGGTGACAGAGCAAGACTCCACCTCAAAAAAAAAAAAAAAAAAAA
>NW_022324913.1:0-2699 GCF_002776525.5 Piliocolobus tephrosceles | reverse complement strand
ATATATATATATATATATATAGATAGATAGATAGATAGATATAGATATAGATATAGATATAGATATAGATATAGATATAGATAGATATGCTTGGTTTGGCAAGCATCATGCTTAACATTGAACTAATATTTTAAAACATAAAAACAGGATATTTTACATTAAAATACAGATTTGCAACTTCCTCGAAAAAGGCAGTTCTGGACATCCTACAGGGCACACTGACATCCTACAGGTACATCCTAAGAGACATCATGTCTACCCTCTCATCCAAAGCGGGTCTCTCCAGTTCTCCACAGTCCTCGTCACTCCCTTTTGCACACCATGTCAGTTCCGTTCTCTCACCAACAGTACCTACATGGCTTTAATGGCTATTTTTCTTAATGCCACCAGCATAGACCTATAGAACCGGGGGATCACAGTTCTAAGACTCAATTTTATGAGTAAGGAAACGAGGCCTAGAAAATGCAAACTGCTTCTTAGTCCTATTATTTCTCAAGGGTTGTCATACTTTCTCAAATCCGCATTTACCTATGCCAAACTTCCAGCAAAATTTGTTTTTGCAGATTGGCCTATTAATATTTAATGATGTTTCTCTTTGAATTTTAAAGTAGTAATTAAATTGAACTATTCTGAAACAGCATATTAATTCTAAATTTTTAAAAATGAAAGAGAATAAGTCTTGCTCAAAACAAGAACACAGTAAAAAGTGAACATTAATTTTGTAGGGTGAGCCTGGGTACTGCTTATTAAATATGTATTTCAATAATGAGAAATAAATTGAGACAACAGCTACTAGGGAAACATAAAATATATACTAAGAAGAAATGTTTCCATTCTCTAACTTTCTTAGCACCTTGGCTGGCACTTCTCAGTTTCTGACTTCATGTGTGTTTATGTGCCTCTGCTATTTAATGAATTCATTCAAGACAGGGCGTTGGTTTTATTTATCTTCTGGGTCTGTAACAGCACCTAGCACAGAACTTTAGTGTAATTAGTACTCAGTGAACATTGGTAAATATCCAAGAAAATATCCAAAGTGGAGCCCAGAAATGAAAGACACCAATATTCAAAGTAAAAACAGACAAACAAACAAAAACTATGGTTAATTTGGGCAAACTTTATGGCACTGATGAAGCTCTCTGCAAAAATCTCATCAGGAACTTAACAAATTTTAAGAGCATCAGTACTGAGGTGAGCACAATCCCCCCACGGCAGCTAGAGAACAGACACAGTGATCATTCTGTCCACTTCCATTTACCCATGGCTTTCATGATGAACGAAAAATTAAAACCCATTGAACTTCTATTCTACTCCAGGCACTGCAGCCAGCAGAAGAGATCTCATTTAGTTGTTACAACAACTCTGGGTATCACTGTCCCCACTTTACAGATGAGGAAATGTTGGTCTAGAAGTTAAGTAAGTTCCCCATATTTATGCAACTGGTTAGCAGCCATAGCTCAGAGCTTCTCAGCCTTCTCACATCACCTGGAGACTACATTAAGATGCAGATTTTTATTCAGTAGGCCTGAGTATGCATTTCTGACAGCACCTCTATGAAGTTGAAGCTGTTAGCCCATGTCTATCATTTGAATAGAATTGAAGTATGAGGGTACCAAAAGCCTGCCAGGTCAGAGGCTGAGTTCCTTGAAGTTTTTCTAATACAATAAATTGTGTAATGATTACACGAACTGCCACTGAATTCAGACTCTCTCTCCCATTTTGCCTTAGAATTTGTAAGATGCTATCATACCATTCACTTTCACTATCTTCCTTTTCTTTCACTATCTTAGCATCTCTTCCTCATGTTCCCTGCTGAAAGGAATTTGGGATTCCAGGTGCTCCATGGACCATTGCTCATATGCACAGCTGGAAAAAATAATCTGGAGAAACTTTTCTGCTGCAGGCATTATACCAGGCTTTAGGACACAGTCATAAACAGAAAAAGCTGCTCCTTAAATCAAACCAAAATTACAATCCAGAGGTGGAGAACCATGATAGGAAGAAAGTGTTTGCTCTGAGTACATTGGGGAAAAAGTTAATCATGACCTGAGGTGCTTGGAGCCCACTTCCCAAAAGAGGCATCCCAACGGAGACCTGTGAGTAAGATATAGTCAGGTGAAGGGAAGACTAAAATGGAGTGTGATGGTTAATTTTGTATGTCAAATTGCCTGGGCCATGGGTGCTCAGATATTTGGTCAAACAATATTCTGGGTGTGTGTGTGTGAGAGTGTTTTAATGAGACGAACATTTGTATAATTAAACTGAGTAAAGCAGATTTTCTTCCTTAATGTGCATGGCCAGCAACTAATCAGTCAAAGGCCTGAGCAGAACAAAAATGCTGACCCAACCACAAGTTAGATGGGACTCCTGCCTGACTGCAGATGCTGGAACATTGGTCTTTTCTGCCTTTGAACTCAAACTGAAACATCAGCTCTTCTTGGTTGTCAAGCCTGTTGGCTTTCAGACCAAAACTTACAGCCCTGGTTCTCCTGGTTATCAGCCCTTTGGGCTTAGACTAAAACTACACGATCGGTTCTTCTAGGTCTTCAGTTTTCAGTTGGCAGACCTTGAGACTTGACTGCCTCCATCATAATCTATCTCTCTATCTTCCTAACTATCTATTTATCTCTATCTTTATCATCTATCTCCCTATATCTATCTATCTATCTATCTATCTATCTATCTATCTATCTATCTAT
>NW_022324912.1:5276-7975 GCF_002776525.5 Piliocolobus tephrosceles | reverse complement strand
ATAGATAGATAGATAGATAGATAGATAGATAGATAGATAGATAGATATAGGGAGATAGATGATAAAGATAGAGATAAATAGATAGTTAGGAAGATAGAGAGATAGATTATGATGGAGGCAGTCAAGTCTCAAGGTCTGCCAACTGAAAACTGAAGACCTAGAAGAACCGATCGTGTAGTTTTAGTCTAAGCCCAAAGGGCTGATAACCAGGAGAACCAGGGCTGTAAGTTTTGGTCTGAAAGCCAACAGGCTTGACAACCAAGAAGAGCTGATGTTTCAGTTTGAGTTCAAAGGCAGAAAAGACCAATGTTCCAGCATCTGCAGTCAGGCAGGAGTCCCATCTAACTTGTGGTTGGGTCAGCATTTTTGTTCTGCTCAGGCCTTTGACTGATTAGTTGCTGGCCATGCACATTAAGGAAGAAAATCTGCTTTACTCAGTTTAATTATACAAATGTTCGTCTCATTAAAACACTCTCACACACACACACCCAGAATATTGTTTGACCAAATATCTGAGCACCCATGGCCCAGGCAATTTGACATACAAAATTAACCATCACACTCCATTTTAGTCTTCCCTTCACCTGACTATATCTTACTCACAGGTCTCCGTTGGGATGCCTCTTTTGGGAAGTGGGCTCCAAGCACCTCAGGTCATGATTAACTTTTTCCCCAATGTACTCAGAGCAAACACTTTCTTCCTATCATGGTTCTCCACCTCTGGATTGTAATTTTGGTTTGATTTAAGGAGCAGCTTTTTCTGTTTATGACTGTGTCCTAAAGCCTGGTATAATGCCTGCAGCAGAAAAGTTTCTCCAGATTATTTTTTCCAGCTGTGCATATGAGCAATGGTCCATGGAGCACCTGGAATCCCAAATTCCTTTCAGCAGGGAACATGAGGAAGAGATGCTAAGATAGTGAAAGAAAAGGAAGATAGTGAAAGTGAATGGTATGATAGCATCTTACAAATTCTAAGGCAAAATGGGAGAGAGAGTCTGAATTCAGTGGCAGTTCGTGTAATCATTACACAATTTATTGTATTAGAAAAACTTCAAGGAACTCAGCCTCTGACCTGGCAGGCTTTTGGTACCCTCATACTTCAATTCTATTCAAATGATAGACATGGGCTAACAGCTTCAACTTCATAGAGGTGCTGTCAGAAATGCATACTCAGGCCTACTGAATAAAAATCTGCATCTTAATGTAGTCTCCAGGTGATGTGAGAAGGCTGAGAAGCTCTGAGCTATGGCTGCTAACCAGTTGCATAAATATGGGGAACTTACTTAACTTCTAGACCAACATTTCCTCATCTGTAAAGTGGGGACAGTGATACCCAGAGTTGTTGTAACAACTAAATGAGATCTCTTCTGCTGGCTGCAGTGCCTGGAGTAGAATAGAAGTTCAATGGGTTTTAATTTTTCGTTCATCATGAAAGCCATGGGTAAATGGAAGTGGACAGAATGATCACTGTGTCTGTTCTCTAGCTGCCGTGGGGGGATTGTGCTCACCTCAGTACTGATGCTCTTAAAATTTGTTAAGTTCCTGATGAGATTTTTGCAGAGAGCTTCATCAGTGCCATAAAGTTTGCCCAAATTAACCATAGTTTTTGTTTGTTTGTCTGTTTTTACTTTGAATATTGGTGTCTTTCATTTCTGGGCTCCACTTTGGATATTTTCTTGGATATTTACCAATGTTCACTGAGTACTAATTACACTAAAGTTCTGTGCTAGGTGCTGTTACAGACCCAGAAGATAAATAAAACCAACGCCCTGTCTTGAATGAATTCATTAAATAGCAGAGGCACATAAACACACATGAAGTCAGAAACTGAGAAGTGCCAGCCAAGGTGCTAAGAAAGTTAGAGAATGGAAACATTTCTTCTTAGTATATATTTTATGTTTCCCTAGTAGCTGTTGTCTCAATTTATTTCTCATTATTGAAATACATATTTAATAAGCAGTACCCAGGCTCACCCTACAAAATTAATGTTCACTTTTTACTGTGTTCTTGTTTTGAGCAAGACTTATTCTCTTTCATTTTTAAAAATTTAGAATTAATATGCTGTTTCAGAATAGTTCAATTTAATTACTACTTTAAAATTCAAAGAGAAACATCATTAAATATTAATAGGCCAATCTGCAAAAACAAATTTTGCTGGAAGTTTGGCATAGGTAAATGCGGATTTGAGAAAGTATGACAACCCTTGAGAAATAATAGGACTAAGAAGCAGTTTGCATTTTCTAGGCCTCGTTTCCTTACTCATAAAATTGAGTCTTAGAACTGTGATCCCCCGGTTCTATAGGTCTATGCTGGTGGCATTAAGAAAAATAGCCATTAAAGCCATGTAGGTACTGTTGGTGAGAGAACGGAACTGACATGGTGTGCAAAAGGGAGTGACGAGGACTGTGGAGAACTGGAGAGACCCGCTTTGGATGAGAGGGTAGACATGATGTCTCTTAGGATGTACCTGTAGGATGTCAGTGTGCCCTGTAGGATGTCCAGAACTGCCTTTTTCGAGGAAGTTGCAAATCTGTATTTTAATGTAAAATATCCTGTTTTTATGTTTTAAAATATTAGTTCAATGTTAAGCATGATGCTTGCCAAACCAAGCATATCTATCTATATCTATATCTATATCTATATCTATATCTATATCTATATCTATCTATCTATCTATCTATATATATATATATATATAT
>NW_022324912.1:0-5176 GCF_002776525.5 Piliocolobus tephrosceles | reverse complement strand
TTTTTTTTTTTTTTTTTTTTGAGGTGGAGTCTTGCTCTGTCACCTGGGCTGGAGTGCAGTGGTGCGATAGCAGCTCACTGCAAGCTCCGCCTCCCAGGTTCACGCCATTCTCCTGCCTCAGCCTCCAGAGTAGCTGGGACTACAGGCGCCCACCACCACCCGGCTAATTTTTTTGTATTTTTGGTAGACACGGGGTTTCACCGTGTTAGTCAGGATGGTCTCAATCTCCTGACCTTGTGATCCACCCATCTCGGCCTCCCAAAGTGCTGGGATTACAGGTGTGAGCCACCGCGCCCAGCAGCCTATCTATATTCTAAATTGAGTCTTCTGGCTTTAAGTTTGCAACTTCTCACCTATACCAAGGGCCTATGAGCAGTCAATCATCAGTCACAATTACCCAACAGAGTTGACCTGCAACTCAGTGATTCTCAGCCCAGACAAAGCATTAGCCTCATCTGGAGAGCATTTTACAACTAGCAGATCCTGGGTCGCACCTGCAGTGATTTTGATTCAATCAGTCTTGGGTTGGTCTCTGACTTCAGTAAGCTTTCAGAATTCCTCACATGATTCCAATATGTGGCTGGGTTTGAGAAGCATTGGTCTCGAGGAATCGTGTCTGTCTCTCCCTTGCTGCCACTGCCTTGCCTTGCTCCCATGGCTCTCAGGTCCCCAGGACTGCCTAAGACCTTCTTCCAGCAACACTTGCCTTTTTCATTGTTCCAGAACCTTTATTGGTGATGAGAGACTCTAAAGAAGTCACAGCTTGCTTCCTTTCTGAAGAATGTTGTGATTTTGGCTCATGTGCAGTTCACGACAACTCTTCTCCAGCAGCGTGCCATACTCCATTGTCTCAGGTTCCCATTTTTCCACCAGCTGCAGAGAAGGAAGGAAAAAATAAAAGTGGGTATCCTCTTGCTATTTTTCAATTTTATGCTGTCTAAACAATATTCATAACAAGCGCTGTGGTAAATCTCTCATTTACTGTCACAGTTGTTCTACTGTTTTGGTGTACTTTTATATTTTTACTCCCTCTAAGTATTGAAAACAAATTAAATTCAACAAAATAGAAGATCCAGGGAATACAACAAATAATTATTCCTGCCAAGCACGAGTATTTAGCACCTGCATGTTTGGGAAATGTTCAAATTGGTTTGCTTTGTATATGCTGTAAAAGTGCTCCCTGGAGCTAAGGAAATCTCTTTTGGATTTACTTGTTATTTATGTATTTATTTGATTTTTAAAATATAGGCAATAGGCAAATTAGGTTAGGTTGCAGGGTCTCTGGGTACAGCCACAAGATTTTGGAATATTGTATTTGGCCTGGATCTTATATCAGAGTCAGGTTTGGGTTATTAATCTGTGGACCTGGGGCTGGATGGATTATATTAAAGACTTTGTACACTTTCATATAACTCATGTTTGTCATGCGGCATTATATTTCTCAGTGGCTAAAGCTTCACAAATGGCTCATAAATATTTTGTGAATGAAGGTTTGGGGATGATAGCGTGTCACAGCAAGAGTGAAATGATGCAAGAGATGGGAGAAAGGGAAAGTGAGCTGCAGAATTTTCACTGCTCCTGCATATCGTAGAGAACTGATTTAGAGGCCTGTGTAGTTTCTCCTTAATTACTTCAGAGATGGTTTTGGAAAATGCAACTCTAAATGGAGCGCAGGATGATTTATGGCACTATTTTATGAGATGGAATTAAAAATTCAAACCAGAATGTGTAACTGTGGCAGCATGGGGCTACTCATTAAGAGGCAGTGAACGCTGCCATTCATTTGCCTGCACCTGCTGGGGGTGGGGGTGGGGGAAACATGCTGATACCTGCCCACTTGACTGGGCTTGGCAAGAATAAGAGCTTCCTGGATCAGTGACTGGAGAAAAACTCTTTGGGGAGGTGGGAGAAACTCCCCAACGTCTGTAATGAGAACAGTTGGCAACTTACACTGTACAGGACAGTCGGGCATCCACACAGTGTGGAATCCAGACAGCTCTGAAATTCAAGAGCCTGTGGCTCAGCTTTCTTTATCTGTCAAATGGGATTGGTAACAACCACAGGCTGCTCTGTAAAGATGACATAAAATCATTTATGGAGAAGCCGCTGGTGAACTAGATCATGGAATAGAAATGTGAATTATAGTGTTTTATTATAAAATCTCCAAGGAAACTGCCTCAATATCTTTTATTATTAGCATGAAGCAGTACAATTGCTTCACAACTTGGTGGTCTCTCTAGGAGGTATGTTAGAGGCCACGAAGATCCCCACTTTGTGAAAGTTCTCTGGGTTTTGCCTACTAGCATCCATTTAACCTTGATGGAGCTCTGGTTGTGTACACGGGATATTTTGTTGGATCAGTACTTCTACTCACATGTGCAAAGAAGATGCAGTTTCTGCATCTTGTCTATAAGTGATAGGCTTTTTCTTAAGATCACCCTCCTGCTAAGTTGTGGGGATAGATCAACTTGGTAACTTGAGTCTGGGAGAGGTGAAATTATCTTTTCATATTTCTCAGCCTCTAGGAAAAAAATGCTCAGACCTCTCCATTTCCCTTATTTCTTCCCCAACAGCCCTCTTAAATGGTTCATCTGACCTGGACGCAGCAGACTGATGGAATCCTAAGGTCCAGGCAGAATCTTTTGCTGCCTCTGCTCTCTGAGTGGTATTCTTCTGTCCACCTGGCCCCGTCAGCATCTGTAGCCAGTATAACTTGTGGTGGGTTCACTCGTGCTCCATTTGGTTCAGTAGCTTTTTTCTGCAGCTTGGCCTCACCTGGATTCTTTGTCGTCCTCTGAGTTTCAACCACATTCCCTTTCCACCCCAGGTGTGGTCCTGATACAAGGTTTCTTCTCTCATCATTACAGGCCTGTTGCTTCTGAACTCCACTGCCTTGACATTATTCCTCACAGGCTGTCAAAATACCCCAGGTCCCACACACACTACACCAGAAACGAGAGTGGCTCCAGCAAGTTAAACCCTGGCCATTCCTCTGATGATAATGTTGGGGTTGCTAATTACCTTTGATGGCACCCTCCCCCTCACCTACTCCTCACCAACGTGATGCAGTTGTAATCTCTATCAGAATCTGTTCTAGAGTTCTTTGCTTTTGACTTTTTCATCTGTTAGCTAAATTATCTAAAATTTCTCCTGATCTCTGAGTCAAAGTCTGGACTCTTGCCCTCCTGCCTCACAGACTCAGTACCCAGGAACTGTCAAAGGCTGGCTGGACTTGTCATTGCTCTGTAGCACATCTTCTGTTTTGGCAGACAGTCTCATGGCCTGGTTGTCATGGATGGAAGAGGCATCTTACAACACTACGGAAAACACTTTAAGATCTGAGTCCTCTAGGTTTGGTTCTGGTTATGCAAAATTGCTTTAACCTTTAGATAAATATTTTTCAGGAAAGCCTGGCTTCAGAGCCTTTTGTCTTACTGCAAAATCGTATTCTGAATGACAAACATAAAAGTAGATATTTGTTTCATACTTACCCCCTCTCCTACACACACAGAGACCATGTATCAGATACTGTTCTAGGCGCTAGGGATACAGTGGTAAAGAAAACAATACATTCCTGCTTCCAAGGAGCTGTCTTCCTAGTGTAGCATGACAATCAGTAAACCAAATGAGTAAGTAAAGTCAATACATGAAGTGTTGATATGTGATATGGAGAAAAATAAAGCAAGAGAGAATATGTGATGCAGATGAATTCCTGGACATTAAGAGTAACATTTGAACTAGACTTGATAGATGCAAGAAAGAAAACCATGCCATGTGGATTATCTGAGAGAAGGCCATGCTAGCAAAGGTCATATAAAAATTAAAAATAGAAAAGCATGTTAACATTTTTCAAAATATCCTGATACTTTGTCATCACTGATCCTAAAAGTGCTTGGTGCTTTGTTTTAGGCAGGTATATCCAGACTAAATATAATTAACAAATTATACTTTCTAAAATGCCACAAAGATCAAGTCAAAAATTTCTGGGGAATCTTCTTTAGTTATATGACAAAGTCATTTATTTATTCATATAAAATAGAATAAGAGCTGTGGATAAACAAAAATGAATCTGATAGTGTGATATGATTCCTGCTTTCAAGGAGCTCTTGATGAGTCAGAGAGGACGGACTTAATTATAAGAGTGTGTAATAAGATTGATGCCAGACATGAGCCTGGGGTCTTTTGGAAATGTGGAGGTATCTAATATGCCCTAGGTGGGAGAGGGAAGTCAGAAGATCGCTTCTCAGAGAAAGCAATACCTAATGTGGATCTTAAAGGGCGAGTAGAAGTTACCCAAACAATGCCATGGAAGAGGTGATCAAAGCAGAAGGGGGAACATCAGTTAATGCATGCAGATGGGCCATGCAGGATGAAGTAAATGTGGCTCATTGCTTCTGGAAAGAAGACATGAGGTGGGTGATGATGAGAAATGATGCTGGAGATGTGGGCAGAACAAGGAAAGCCAAATTAAATCCAAATTCCTTCACCGGCACATCTTCCTTACCAGGCACATTTCCAGCAGCCTTTGCTCTGTTTAAGCTAAGCTGGGTGTCAGGAATGTCTTCCTCTGCTGCTCATTCCTGCAAAGAGTATTAGTTTCTCAAGTCCTGAGCACAGCTGCCATAGCCTGGGAGCCCTCCTTCATTGTGGCTGCCCAGGTGAGCTAACCGATATTTGCCTTAGGTTCCACTCTCACTAGCTCCGTCACTGCCGCCTCTTGTTGTCATTTGAATGTTTCATGTATGTCTATTTTCATTTTATAGATTATAAATTTGAGGGCACAAATTACCTTATGTTTCTCCGACATTGTCCAACATAATGCTCTGCAAACTCAGAAGGTACTTGATAAAAAATGCATTTTATTACTTTAAATCTACATTGTCCAATATGGTAACCACGAGCCCCAGACAGTTACTTAAATTTAAATTAAGATGATCCATGAACCTTCACTTTCTTGATCTCATTAGTCACGTTTCAAGTACTTAGTACATGTACGGCTAGCGGCTACTGTATTGGGCAGCACAGAAAATATTTCCATCATCACAATTGGCCATCACTGCTTTAGAATACTTTTTTTGTTTTTTTTAATTTTTATTTTTATTATACTTTAAGTTCTAGGGTACATGTGCATAAGGTGCAGGTTTGTTACATATGTATACTTGTGCCATGTTGGTGT
>NW_022324911.1:0-2044 GCF_002776525.5 Piliocolobus tephrosceles | reverse complement strand
CCTCTCTCACCACTCCTATTCAACATAGTGTTGGAAGTTCTGGCTAGGGCAATCAGGCAAGAGAAAGAAATCAAGGGTATTCAGTTAGGAAAAGAAGAAGTCAAATTGTCCCTGTTTGCAGATGACATGATTGTATATTTAGAAAACCCCATCATCTCAGCCCAAAATCTCCTTAAGCTGATAAGCAACTTCAGCAAAGTCTCAGGATACAAAATTAATGTGCAAAAATCACAAGCATTCTTATACACCAGTAACAGACAAGCAGAGAGCCAAATCAGGAATGAACTTCCATTCACAATTGCTTCAAAGAGAATAAAATACCTAGGAATCCAACTTACAAGGCATGTAAAGGACCTCTTCAAGGAGAACTACAAACCACTGCTCAGTGAAATCAAAGAGGACACAAACAAATGGAAGAACATACCATGCTCATGGATAGAAAGAATCAATATCGTGAAAATGGCCATACTGCCCAAGGTTATTTATAGATTCAATGCCATCCCCATCAAGCTACCAATGAGTTTCTTCACAGAATTGGAAAAACTGCTTTAAAGTTCATATGGAACCAAAAAAGAGCCTGCATTGCCAAGACAATCCTAAGTCAAAAGGACAAAGCTGGAGGCATCACGCTATCTGACTTCAAACTATACTACAAGGCTACAATAACCAAAACAGCATGGTACTGGTACCAAAACAGAGATATAGACCAATGGAACAGAACAGAGTCCTCAGAAATAATACCACACATCTACAGCCATCTGATCTTTGACAAACCTGACAAAAACAAGAAATGGGGAAAGGATTCCCTATTTAATAAATGGTGCTGGGAAAATTGGCTAGCCATAAGTAGAAAGCTGAAACTGGATCCTTTCCTTACTCCTTATATGAAGATTAATTCAAGATGGATTAGAGACTTAAATGTTAGACCTAATACCATAAAAACCCTAGAAGAAAATCTAGGTAGTACCATTCAGGACATACGCATGGGCAAGGACTTCATGTCTAAAACACCAAAAGCAACGGCAGCAAAAGCCAAAATTGACAAATTGGATCTAATTAAACTAAAGAACTTCTGCACAGCAAAAGAAACTACCATCAGAGTGAACAGGCAACCTACAGAATGGGAGAAAATTTTTGCAATCTACTCATCTGACAAAGGGCTAATATCCAGAATCTACAAAGAACTCAAACAAATTTACAAGAAAAAAACAAACAACCCCATCAAAAAGTGGGGAAAGGATATGAACAGACATTTCTCAAAAGAAGACATTCATACAGCCAACAGACACATGAAAAAATGCTCAGCATCACTCGCCATCAGAGAAATGCAAATCAAAACCACAATGAGATACCATCTCACACCAGTTAGAATGGCAATCATTAAAAAATCAGGAAACAATAGGTGTTGGAGAGGATGTGGAGAAATAGGAACACTTTTACACTGTTGGTGGGATTGTAAACTAGTTCAACCATTATGGAAAACAGTATGGCAATTCCTCAAGGATCTAGAACTAGATGTACCATATGACCCAGCCATCCCACTACTGCGTATATACCCAAAGGATTATAAATTATTCTACCACAAAGACACATGCACACGTATGTTTATTGCGGCACTATTCACAATAGCAAAGACTTGGAATCAACCCAAATGTCCATCTGTGACAGACTGGATTAAGAAAATGTGGCACATATACACCATGGAATACTATGCAGCCATAAAAAAGGATGAATTTGCGTCCTTTGTAGGGACATGGATGCAGCTGGAAACCATCATTCTTAGCAAACTATCACAAGAAGAGAAAACCAAACACCGCATGTTCTCACTCATAGGTGGGAACTGAACAATGAGTTCACTTGGACTCGGGAAGGGGAACATCACACACTGGGGCCTATCATGGGGAGGGGGGAGGGGGGAGGGGGAAGGGATTGCATAGGGGAGTTATACATGATATAAATGATGAATTGATGGGTGCTGACGAGTTGATGGGTGCAGCACACCAACATGGCACAAGTATACATATGTAACAAACCTGCACCTTAT
>NW_022324910.1:0-7496 GCF_002776525.5 Piliocolobus tephrosceles | reverse complement strand
AGGAAGGAAGAGTTTAGAGACCACAGAAGAGATGAACAAAGCCGGGATGAAGTTAAGAACTGGAAAATTTGTCAGATGAGAATATTTTGCGATTGCCTGTCTTTTAACTGAAAGCAAAACTTAGAATGAGTATTGTTTATGAATAAGCACATGTCTTTGCCCTTCTCAGGATTTCTAATTCTTCCATCCCTCAGGCTTATTTGGCTTTGCTAAATTAGACCTTCCTGAGCCCTTCTAGGCAGAAGCAAGGAAGAAGAGAAAGAGAACTCTAAAAGGGGCAGCGGGGAATGCAAGATTGGATTCTCACTACGTCCCATCGTAAACAGTCCTCTCTGGCCAGTATGTAAGGCACCAGGTGCACAGATGGTAACAGTAGATTACTGAGAATGAAGCAAGATGGTTTCTTCAATTTGTTTCAACTGTACCTGATAGAGGGCATTCATAAGGATGAAGTAGAAGTTAGCAAATATATAAGTGGGTCAAATGCAACCTCTGCCTTTTATTTTTTGTAAAAGATGTTTTATTGACATACAGCCGTATCCACTCATCATTTTTCAGTGTCTGCTTCCTGCTTCAGTGTTAGAATTGAGTAGTTACAACAGAGATCTTATGGTTTACCAAATCTAAAATATTTACTATCTAGCCATTTACAGAAAGTCTGGCACCAAGGCAAAGGGACCTGATACCCCACTGTTCATATAGATAACATCTTTTATTTTTCTAACTCTGTGGTACAACCAAGCGTAATTTGGTCAGGCATCATCATTATATAATAACACTGGGAAGCCAGTGCCTACTAAAAACTATGACATGGTATCAGGGAAAAGATTTTTCACAAACTAGGTGGATCAGGAATTTTCTGGCTCATCCCTGTAATCCCAGCACTTTGTGAGGCCAATGTTTGAAGATTGCTTGAGCCCAAGAGGTTGAGACTAGTCTGAGCAATACGGTGAGAGCCTGTGTCTACAAAAAGTTAAAAAAAAATTAGCCAGATGTGGTGGTGAACACCCGTATCCCCAGCTACTTTGGACGGATAGGTAGGAGGATTGCTATAGCCCAGGAGTTCCAGGTTGCAGTGAGCTATGATAGCACCACGGCACTCCAGCCTGTTGGACAGAGTGAGACCCTGTTTCTTAAAATAATAATAATAATTTTCTGAATCATGAGAAAAAGTCATTTCTGTTTGGAAGGAATGACACTGCAACTTTCAACTGATGAACATGGGTTGTCAAGCATGACTTTTTAATTTCTTTGCCATAATTATACGGTAAAACCAAAGCTTTTGGGTCCATTGATCAAATTAAATAAAAATAAGATGTATATAAACAGTGAGTAGTCAGGGTGGAAAAATGTTTCGAAGAGCTGGATTGAAACTTCTAATTGACTAACACATCTGAAGCTTACCGATCACAAAAGGAAGTCAATTTGCCTATAGGAACATTAATACACTCAATTAAGTGCTGTCGTCAACACATGCTGATAAAATGTTTAAAAAATGGTATGATGCGTTTAAAGTATTTAAATAACAGTGTATGATGAATTCATAGAAGAATATTAGAAAGGATATAGTCATGATTTACATGTTAATAAAGGAAATTTTTGTAACCCACTAAATAATAAAGAATCCATGTCCTGTTGATTTTTAGGCTGTTAGTAGGCTTATGGTTATTACATGAGACAACACAGAATCTGTTCTATGAAAAGTAATAAAAGGTAATCAGAGGAATATATGGCAAAAAGTTATGCATCTAGGATTGGGGGTGAATTGTTGAATAAGTACTTAAAGTGGATGACCCGAACAATTAGGTTGGTGCAAGAGTAATTGCGATTTTTGCCATTGCTTTTAATGGCAAAAACCACAATTACTCTTGCAACAACCTAAAAACTTTATGTAGCAGAAAGGCAGGTGACACAGGCTAATTTCCTTGCAAACACACTGCTCACTGTACCTCCCAATAAACGGATGCATTTACTTCCTAGGGCTGCTGTAACAAAGTACTGCACACTGGATCACATTAATCCGACATTCATTCTCTCTAGTTTTGGAGGCCAGATGTGTCCAACAAGGTGTAAGCCTATAAAGGCTCTAGGGAAGGATGCTCCTTGCCTCTTCCAGCTCCTGCTGGTTACAAGCAACCTTGGTGTTCCTTGATTTGTGGCTGCATGACTCCAACTCTGCCACCATCTTCACGTTGCCTTCTCCCCATGGAGTTTCTGTGGCTTCATGTGGCATCTTCTTAGAAAGACATCAGCCATATTGCTCTGAGACCCCTCTCCCTCCATTATGACCTCATCTCAACCAATACCATCTGCAACAAATCCATCTCCCAATAATGTGCTGTTCTGAGATTCGGGGGTTTAGGACTTTAAGATATCATTATATCAACCTATAATGACATACTTAGGATCTTTGAGAGCATTCTTGTTTGTATAATTCCTTCCCAGATTATCCCTGGTTAAGAATTGCTTTAGCACATCAACCCAGAATGTATAAATTTATGAAGCATAGTTCTGTGGAAATATCTCATAAGCTTGGTTATAAAATGAGGATGTGCCATGCACTAAATGAACCCTTACTGTCTAAGGTAACTCTGCAGTATGTTATTTATAGATGCCACTCATTCTTCTGATTCACGGTGTATGGTCATTGTCAGAACAAAGACCAGGAGAACAATGTGGGATGCTCCAGCCTCTCTTTTCTTCATGGCATGTCCAGGTTGCTTCAACTCTTAACATTAGAAGGAAACGTCAATACCTGGGAAGCTCTCTGATTGATATTTGTGTCCTCTATGTTAGTCCGAAGGTGTGGCATTTACTCAGTTGAGAAATAGCAATGACTTGGAGAGGATGGTGGAGAGGATGGTGAAGAGGAGCTAGACTCTAATGACATTTCACTCAGAGGTGGAGCTGAAGGGATGAGCAACTGTTTAGAATGCAGTATTGTATTAGTTTGCTAGATTTGGCATAACAACATGCTGTGGTCTGAATGCCTGTGTCCTCCCAAGTTCGTAGGTATAAATCCTCACTCCCAAAGTGATGGTGTTAGGAGGTGGGGCCTTTGGGAGGTGATGAGTCATGAAGGTGGAGCCTCATGAATGTGATTAGTGCCCTTCTAAAGGGACTCCAGAGAGCTCCCTCGCGCCGTCCACCCTGTGAGGAAATAGGAAGAAGGCGCCATCGATAAACCAGAAAGCGAGTCTTCACTAGACGCTAAATTCACCATGCTTTGATTTTGGACTCCCAGCCTCCAGAACTGTGAGACATAAATGTCTGTTGCTTACAAGCCTCTCAGTCTATGGTATTTTCTTATAGCAACTCAAATGGACTGAGACACAAAGTACAGCAGACAGGGTGGTTTACACGATAGAAGTTTGTTTGTTTGTTGATAGTTTGGAGGCTAGATGTCCAAGATCAAGATGCCGGGAGGGATGGTTTTTCCTGAGGCCTCTCTCCTGGCCTTGTGCTAGTTTTATGAGTGACAGGCAGCAGTTTCCTGACTTGCGGGTCCCAGAGACATGCTTAGAGGACTGTTTTTAGAAAAGAACAGCTGTGAAAAGAGACAGTGTGTTCTCTTTCATGTCATCCCTGAGCTTCTGAGAACCTGGGCGGAGGTTCCAGCAGGGGAGTGCAGCTACTCATATACCCTTGACTGAAGATTGGTCTTCCTCCATTGGGGATGGTTGTCCTTTTCCATTAAGCATGCAGCTTTGGGAGGGAGGCAGACCCATGGAGTGGTGAGGGACGAAGAGGATAGCCGCCTAGCCAGCCACATCAGCTGAATCAACCCTGGAGATCAATGGGGTCACAGATGTTGCAGCCACATCACCCTTGCATCCATGCTTGGGCTTCTGAAAACCAACCTTCTGTCCATTTACACCATTTCAAAGGTGAACAATCTAGCAGCAACAGGATGCATGCGTATGTGTGTGTGTAGGTGAGTGTGTGTCTGTGTGTAGGAAGAGTGGAGGAAGAGAGAGAAAGAATATCTGAAATAGTGTTTACCTGATGTTAACAATAGTAATTTTAGGGCAGTATATTATAAGGAAAAATTTCTAAAGAACTTAAAAGTTTTATCTCTGTTATTGTGTATTTGGACTTTATTATTTGTAGTAAGCTTGAATAAACAGAAAAAAAAACTACAGCATGTTCTTATTTACAAGTGGGAGCAAAGTAATGTGTCCACATGGACATAGGGAGTGTAATAATAAACATGAGAGATTTAGAAGGGTGTGGGGATGGGAGTGGGTGAGGAATGAGAAGTTACGTAATGGGTATCACCTGCATTATTTGGGTGGTGAATACACTAAAAGCCCAGACTTCACCACTATGTCATATATCCACATAGCAAAATTGCACTTGCACCCCATACATTTATACAAATAAAAATAAGAAAAATAACAGGCAAATGGAAGCAAGAATTCCTGCAAAAAATTTAGAAACTATTTTCAGTGTCTTATGTATCATGCCAACATTTCCTGGGAGCCACCTATGCCGCAGACGTTAACCTACCTCGCAGGTACCATGGGTTGTGATTTTCCATAGGAAACTGTTGGAGGAATTCATCTTCCTTTCACTTGAAACCTAACTACTGCTGCTGGGTGCAACTTTCTATTCATCACAAGGGGTTTTGGGGGATGCCAAGGCTTAGTTTCAGTTCCTCCAAATGTACATCCCAGGTTCTATGGCTTGGAAAATATAAATAAAGGTTTCTAGTACCTAGGAGGTGAGTCTTTGTTATCTCGTGATTATCATTTTTTCAAAGAGTCATGTACTGTGAAGCAGGCAGCATTCTTAAATTAAATATTTTATTCTTATAGATTTAGGAGTTATAAGCACACTTGTGTTATACAGCTATGTTACATAGAGGTGAAATCTGGGCTTTCAGTGGACTCATCACCTAGATAGTGTACTTTGGACCTAATGGGGCATTTTATCCCTCAAGCTCCTTCTACCCTCCCACATTTTGAAGTCTCCAGTGTCTACTATTCCACTCTCTATGTCCATGTGTACCCATTGTTTAGCTCCCAATTATAAGTGAGAACGTGAGGTATTTGACTTGCGGTTTCTGCATTATTTCACTTAACATACAGTTCTATCTGTGTGGCTGCAAAATACATGATTTCATTCTTTGTTTGTTTGTTTGTTTGAAATAGACTCCCTCTCTGCTGCCCAGGCTGGAGGGCAGTGATAAGATCTCGGCTCACTGTAACCTCTGCGTCCTGGGTTCAAGAGATTCTCGTGCCTCAGCCTCTTGAGTAGCTGGGATTACAGGCAAGTGCCACCAAGCCCAGCTATCTTTTGTACTTTTAGTAGAGATGGGGTTTTACCATTTTGGCCAAGCCAGTCTGACACTCCTGACCTCAATTGATCTGCCCGCCTTGGCCTCCCAAAGTGCTGGGATTACACGTGTGAGCCACTGTGTCCAGCACAATTTCATCCTTTTAAATGGCTGAATTGTATTCCATTGTGGATACACACCACAAAAATGTGGCACGTATCCAAAATGGAATACTGTTGTCCATTGATGCTCACCCAGGTTGATTCTATCTCTTTGCTGTTGTGAATAGTGCTGTGATAAACATACTATGTAGGTATCTTTTTGATATAGTGGTTTCTTTTCCTTTGTGTAAGTACCGAATAGTGTGGTCACTAGATCTAAGAACAGTTGTATTTTTAGTTCTTTGAGAAATCGTCAGAGAATTTTCTGTAGAACTTGTACTAATTTACATTCCCACCAACTGTGTATATTTGTATTCCTTTTTCTTCACAGCCTCATCAGCATTTGTTGTTGTTTTTTTCTTTTTTTCCTTTCTGATAATAGCCATTCTGACTGGCGTAGGGTGGTATCTCATTGTGGTTAACAGGCAGCATTCTAAAGATGGAAACAATTTACCTTGCTTTTAGTATTGCAATTATTTTAATACAATGTGTTATTCTTGCTTTATTACCTTTTATTTCATATAGCTACATCATAGAAATTAATAAGAATGCATCCTCAGGTATCTGCAGTTTCCATTTTCCACGTTTCTCCCCTCACACCTCTCAAGGGTGTTCAACTGACTATGTAATGTATTCACTTATTATGTTCATTATCTATTGTCTGTCTCCCACTTGTAAAGTGTACACCGTTAAGAGTGAAGTGGTTTTTCCCACTCTGGTCATTGTTGAATGAATGACTATTCAGTTCTGAAAATATGGTTCATATGACACATTTTAATTATGTTCATTATAATATCTGTGAATAAACCATATAAGAATATGATCAAGCTAGCTAAGAAAATGTAGCAGACATTGGAATCTGTTTTTAAGTGGAGGCATGTCTTATGCCAGCTAAAATGTTTTCGGAAATAATGATCATTGGTTTTCTAGTCAAACATTTCCAAATATCGTTTAAAAATTAACTTTATTTAAAGTCCCATTCCCTTAAGCCAGCATGTTGCTTCATTGGAGTGAGAGAAATAAGACTTTATTCAGGGCAGAATTTCCAATAGGCCTTTTTAAAGAAATACCTACTTTTATACAGCATTCGTGATCTCACATTTTTTAGAAGATTATTTCCAAATGTATAACTTTCTTTTGCTGCTTCTACTCAACCAAAAATGTACATTAAAAGATACATTTTTCTGGGACACTTGTCCACATTTCCCATAGCCTTCACTGAAGCATAAACTTATAGGAATGAAAAACTCTCTTAGCAGGCAGGCCTGAATTGGTAGGAAAGCATAGGGTATTTCTGCTATTTATAGAAGAAAGAGCTTTCTCACAAGACAATTAGCCAATGTAAATATTTGCTTATGTAAATTGTCTGACCTTTCATTTACTCTTGGGGCCTAGACCTTTGAGTCTCAGTAGACTACCTGAAGAAATACGGATTTTATCTAAGCAGGAACTTAGATTTCCACCTTCTACCCTTTCCCAGTAGTTATATATACATGTGTGTATATATATATATGTGTGTGTTTATATATATAAACGTATATATACACATATATATACACACATGTATATATACACATAATATACACACACACGTGTATATATACACACATATATACTATATATGTTTATACAACATACATATGTATGTTGTATAAATTACCTACAAGTACCATTTATATTTATTATTAACACTTAAAGATGTATTTAGAAATATTATTTTTGCAATCTTCATAGTCATAAGAATACAATACTTGAGGCTGGGTGTGGTGACTCATGCCTGTAATTCCAGCACTTTGGGAGGCCGAGGCCAATGGATCACCTGAGGTCAGGAGTTTGAGACCAGCCTGGCCAACATGGCAAAACTCTGTCTCTACTAAAAATACAAAAAAATAAGCCGGGCATGGTGGGCGCCTGTAATCCCAGCTACTTGGGAGGCTGAGGCAGGAGAATCGCTTGAACCCAGGAGGTGAAAGTTGCAGTGAGCTGAGATGGCACCATTGCACTCCAGCCTGGGCAACAAGAGTGAAACTCTGTCTCAAAAAAAAAAAAGAAAGAAA
>NW_022324909.1:0-2044 GCF_002776525.5 Piliocolobus tephrosceles | reverse complement strand
ATAAGGTGCAGGTTTGTTACATATGTATACTTGTGCCATGTTGGTGTGCTGCACCCATCAACTCGTCAGCACCCATCAATTCATCATTTATATCATGTATAACTCCCCTATGCAATCCCTTCCCCCTCCCCCCTCCCCCCTCCCCATGATAGGCCCCAGTGTGTGATGTTCCCCTTCCCGAGTCCAAGTGAACTCATTGTTCAGTTCCCACCTATGAGTGAGAACATGCGGTGTTTGGTTTTCTCTTCTTGTGATAGTTTGCTAAGAATGATGGTTTCCAGCTGCATCCATGTCCCTACAAAGGACGCAAATTCATCCTTTTTTATGGCTGCATAGTATTCCATGGTGTATATGTGCCACATTTTCTTAATCCAGTCTGTCACAGATGGACATTTGGGTTGATTCCAAGTCTTTGCTATTGTGAATAGTGCCGCAATAAACATACGTGTGCATGTGTCTTTGTGGTAGAATAATTTATAATCCTTTGGGTATATACGCAGTAGTGGGATGGCTGGGTCATATGGTACATCTAGTTCTAGATCCTTGAGGAATTGCCATACTGTTTTCCATAATGGTTGAACTAGTTTACAATCCCACCAACAGTGTAAAAGTGTTCCTATTTCTCCACATCCTCTCCAACACCTATTGTTTCCTGATTTTTTAATGATTGCCATTCTAACTGGTGTGAGATGGTATCTCATTGTGGTTTTGATTTGCATTTCTCTGATGGCGAGTGATGCTGAGCATTTTTTCATGTGTCTGTTGGCTGTATGAATGTCTTCTTTTGAGAAATGTCTGTTCATATCCTTTCCCCACTTTTTGATGGGGTTGTTTGTTTTTTTCTTGTAAATTTGTTTGAGTTCTTTGTAGATTCTGGATATTAGCCCTTTGTCAGATGAGTAGATTGCAAAAATTTTCTCCCATTCTGTAGGTTGCCTGTTCACTCTGATGGTAGTTTCTTTTGCTGTGCAGAAGTTCTTTAGTTTAATTAGATCCAATTTGTCAATTTTGGCTTTTGCTGCCGTTGCTTTTGGTGTTTTAGACATGAAGTCCTTGCCCATGCGTATGTCCTGAATGGTACTACCTAGATTTTCTTCTAGGGTTTTTATGGTATTAGGTCTAACATTTAAGTCTCTAATCCATCTTGAATTAATCTTCATATAAGGAGTAAGGAAAGGATCCAGTTTCAGCTTTCTACTTATGGCTAGCCAATTTTCCCAGCACCATTTATTAAATAGGGAATCCTTTCCCCATTTCTTGTTTTTGTCAGGTTTGTCAAAGATCAGATGGCTGTAGATGTGTGGTATTATTTCTGAGGACTCTGTTCTGTTCCATTGGTCTATATCTCTGTTTTGGTACCAGTACCATGCTGTTTTGGTTATTGTAGCCTTGTAGTATAGTTTGAAGTCAGATAGCGTGATGCCTCCAGCTTTGTCCTTTTGACTTAGGATTGTCTTGGCAATGCAGGCTCTTTTTTGGTTCCATATGAACTTTAAAGCAGTTTTTCCAATTCTGTGAAGAAACTCATTGGTAGCTTGATGGGGATGGCATTGAATCTATAAATAACCTTGGGCAGTATGGCCATTTTCACGATATTGATTCTTTCTATCCATGAGCATGGTATGTTCTTCCATTTGTTTGTGTCCTCTTTGATTTCACTGAGCAGTGGTTTGTAGTTCTCCTTGAAGAGGTCCTTTACATGCCTTGTAAGTTGGATTCCTAGGTATTTTATTCTCTTTGAAGCAATTGTGAATGGAAGTTCATTCCTGATTTGGCTCTCTGCTTGTCTGTTACTGGTGTATAAGAATGCTTGTGATTTTTGCACATTAATTTTGTATCCTGAGACTTTGCTGAAGTTGCTTATCAGCTTAAGGAGATTTTGGGCTGAGATGATGGGGTTTTCTAAATATACAATCATGTCATCTGCAAACAGGGACAATTTGACTTCTTCTTTTCCTAACTGAATACCCTTGATTTCTTTCTCTTGCCTGATTGCCCTAGCCAGAACTTCCAACACTATGTTGAATAGGAGTGGTGAGAGAGG
>NW_022324908.1:0-2938 GCF_002776525.5 Piliocolobus tephrosceles | reverse complement strand
ATCTATCTATCTATCTATCTATCTATCTATCTATCTATCTATCTATCAATCAATCATCCATCTATCCTGTTGGTTCTCTTCCTCTGGAGAACACTAACTGATACACTCAGTAAAGGGCTAGGGATGAGGGGGGTCACAGTGCATTGTAAGAACTTCAGTACAGTCTAGCATTGCCAACGCCTAAAATAGTACATGGAGAAAGGCAAGTCATAAGCCTGGAGATCTAAGCATGGCAGATCAGACAGAAGGAGATATAACTGGTCTCAGGTGAGATATAACTGGCTCACTTCATCTATATGCTCCTGTTTCGAGTGGAAAGTAATTTTATTTTTAATTATGAGCTATGAGTGACAGGGCATTATTCATATCCCAACCTCATAATCATGCAATATAACCATGTAACAAACCTGCACATGTACCCTTAAATCTACAAGTTGATCCCAGAACTTCAGGAGGCCAAGGCAGGTGGATCACCTGGGCTCAGGAGTTCAAGACCAGCCTGGACAATATGGTGAAACCCCATCTCTATTAAAATTCAAAAATCAGCCAGGTGTGGTGGTGAGTACCTGTAATCCTAGCTACTCGAGAGGCTGAGGAATGAAAATAGCTTGAGCCCAGAAGGTGAGGGTTGCAGTGAGCCAATATCACACCACTGCACTCTAGCATGGGAAACAGAGCAAGATCTTGTCTCAAAAAAAAAAAAAAAAAAAAAAGTGAAATCATTACAAAAAAATAGGCTGGGGCAGAGCAAGATGGCCAAATACGAACAGCTCCAGTCTCCAGCTCCCAGTGCGAGTGACACAGAAGACGGGTGATTTCTGTATTTTCAACTGAGGTACTGGGTTCATCTCACTAGGGAGTGCCAGAAAGTCCGTGTTGGTCAGCTGCTGCAGCCCGACCAGCGAGAGCTGAAGCAGGGTGAGGCATCGCCTCCCCTGGGAAGCCCAAGGGGGAAGAGAATCCCTTTTCCTAGCCAGGGAACTGAGACACACAACACCTGGAAAATCAGGTAATTCCCACCCCAATACTGCGCTTTACCAAGCGTCTTAGCAAACTGCACACCAGGAGATTATATCCCACACCTGGCTGGGAGGGTCCCACGCCCACGGAGCCTCCCTCATTGCTAGCACAGCAGTCTGCGATCTAACAGCAGGGCAGCAGCAATGCTGGGGGAGGGGCGTCCGCCATTGCTGAGGCTTAAGTAGGTAAACAAAGCTGCTGGGAAACTCGAACTGGGTGGAGGC
The DNA here is from genome assembly GCF_002776525.5 of Piliocolobus tephrosceles. Lineage (NCBI taxonomy): Eukaryota > Metazoa > Chordata > Mammalia > Primates > Cercopithecidae > Piliocolobus > Piliocolobus tephrosceles. The sequence continues at coordinate 1,694 of NW_022324908.1, read as the reverse complement.
CACAGCAACTCCAGGAGGCCTGACTGTCTCTGTAGACTCCACCTCTGGGGACAGGGCACAGCTAAACGAAAAGCAGCAGAAACCTCTGCAGATGCAAACGACCCTGTCTGACAGCTTTGAAGAGAGCAGTGGATCTCCTAACACAGAGGTTGGGAACTGAGAACAGACAGACTGCCTGCTTAAGTGGGTCCCTGACCCCTGAGTAGCCTAATTGGGAGACATCCCCCACTAGGTGCAGACCGACACCCCACACATGGCAGGGCACACCCCTGAGATGAAGCTTCCAAAGCAAGAATCAGACAGGTACACTCGCTGTTCAGCAATATTCTATCTTCTGCAGCCTCTGCTGCTGATACCCAGGCAAACAGGGTCTGGAGTGGACCTCAAGCAAACACCAACAGACCTACAGCTGAGGGTCCTGACTGTTAGACGGAAAACTAACAAACAGAAAGGACACCCACATCAAAACCCCATCAGTACGTCACCATAGTCAAAGACCAAAGGCAGATAAAACCACAAAGACGGGGAAAAAGAGGGCAGAAAAGCTGGAAATTCAAAAAATAAGAACGCATCTCCCCCTCCAAAGGAGCACAGCTCATCGCCAGCAACGGATCAAAGCTGGACAGAGAATGACTTTGACGAGTTGAGAGAAGAAGGCGTCAGTCCATCAAACTTCTCAGAGCTAAAGGAGGAATTACGTACCCAGTGCAAAGAAACTAAAAATCTTGAAAAAAGAATGGAAGAATGGATAACTAGACTAATCAATGCAGGGAAGGCCATAAACGAACTGACAGAGATAAAAACCATGACACAAGAAATACGTGACAAATGCACAAGCTTCAGTAACCGACTTGACCAACTGGAAGAAAGAGTATCAGCAATTGAGGATCAAATGAATGAAATGAAGTGAGAAGAGAAGTCTAAAGAAAAAAGAGGAAAAAGAAATGAACAAAGCCTTCGAGAAGTACGGGATTATGTGAAAAGACCAAATCTACGTCTGATTTGGGTACCTGAAAGTGAGGGGGAAAATGGAACCAAGTTGGAAAACATTCTTCAGGATATCATCCAGGAGAACTTCCCCAACCTAGTAAGGCAAGCCAACATTCAAATTCAGGAAATACAAAGAATGCCACGAAGATACTCCTCGAGAAGAGCAACTCCAAGACACATAATTGTCAGATTCACCAACGTTGAAATGACGGAAAAAATGTTAAGGGCAGCCAGAGAGACAGGTTGGGTTACCCACAAAGGAAAGCCCATCAGACTGACAGCAGATCTCTTGGTAGAAACTCTGCAAGCCAGAAGAGAGTGGGGGCCAATATTCAACATTCTTAAAGAAAAGAATTTTCAACCCAGAATTTCATATCCAGCCAAAACAAGTTTCAAAAGTGAATGAGAAATAAAATCCTTTACAGACAAGCAAATGCTTAGAGATTTAGTCACCACCAGGCCTGCCCTACAAGAGACCCTGAAGGAAGCAATAAACATGGGAAGGAACAACTGGTACCAGCCATTGCAAAAACATGCCAAAATGTAAAGACCATCGATGCTAGGAAGAAACTGCATCAACTAACGAGCAAAATAACCAGCTAATATCATAATGACAGGATCAAGTTCACACATAACAATATTAACCTTTAATGTAAACCTTTGAAAACTGGCACAAGACAGGGATGCCCTCTCTCACCACTCCT
>NW_022324907.1:0-2938 GCF_002776525.5 Piliocolobus tephrosceles | reverse complement strand
AGGAGTGGTGAGAGAGGGCATCCCTGTCTTGTGCCAGTTTTCAAAGGTTTACATTAAAGGTTAATATTGTTATGTGTGAACTTGATCCTGTCATTATGATATTAGCTGGTTATTTTGCTCGTTAGTTGATGCAGTTTCTTCCTAGCATCGATGGTCTTTACATTTTGGCATGTTTTTGCAATGGCTGGTACCAGTTGTTCCTTCCCATGTTTATTGCTTCCTTCAGGGTCTCTTGTAGGGCAGGCCTGGTGGTGACTAAATCTCTAAGCATTTGCTTGTCTGTAAAGGATTTTATTTCTCATTCACTTTTGAAACTTGTTTTGGCTGGATATGAAATTCTGGGTTGAAAATTCTTTTCTTTAAGAATGTTGAATATTGGCCCCCACTCTCTTCTGGCTTGCAGAGTTTCTACCAAGAGATCTGCTGTCAGTCTGATGGGCTTTCCTTTGTGGGTAACCCAACCTGTCTCTCTGGCTGCCCTTAACATTTTTTCCGTCATTTCAACGTTGGTGAATCTGACAATTATGTGTCTTGGAGTTGCTCTTCTCGAGGAGTATCTTCGTGGCATTCTTTGTATTTCCTGAATTTGAATGTTGGCTTGCCTTACTAGGTTGGGGAAGTTCTCCTGGATGATATCCTGAAGAATGTTTTCCAACTTGGTTCCATTTTCCCCCTCACTTTCAGGTACCCAAATCAGACGTAGATTTGGTCTTTTCACATAATCCCGTACTTCTCGAAGGCTTTGTTCATTTCTTTTTCCTCTTTTTTCTTTAGACTTCTCTTCTCACTTCATTTCATTCATTTGATCCTCAATTGCTGATACTCTTTCTTCCAGTTGGTCAAGTCGGTTACTGAAGCTTGTGCATTTGTCACGTATTTCTTGTGTCATGGTTTTTATCTCTGTCAGTTCGTTTATGGCCTTCCCTGCATTGATTAGTCTAGTTATCCATTCTTCCATTCTTTTTTCAAGATTTTTAGTTTCTTTGCACTGGGTACGTAATTCCTCCTTTAGCTCTGAGAAGTTTGATGGACTGACGCCTTCTTCTCTCAACTCGTCAAAGTCATTCTCTGTCCAGCTTTGATCCGTTGCTGGCGATGAGCTGTGCTCCTTTGGAGGGGGAGATGCGTTCTTATTTTTTGAATTTCCAGCTTTTCTGCCCTCTTTTTCCCCGTCTTTGTGGTTTTATCTGCCTTTGGTCTTTGACTATGGTGACGTACTGATGGGGTTTTGATGTGGGTGTCCTTTCTGTTTGTTAGTTTTCCGTCTAACAGTCAGGACCCTCAGCTGTAGGTCTGTTGGTGTTTGCTTGAGGTCCACTCCAGACCCTGTTTGCCTGGGTATCAGCAGCAGAGGCTGCAGAAGATAGAATATTGCTGAACAGCGAGTGTACCTGTCTGATTCTTGCTTTGGAAGCTTCATCTCAGGGGTGTGCCCTGCCATGTGTGGGGTGTCGGTCTGCACCTAGTGGGGGATGTCTCCCAATTAGGCTACTCAGGGGTCAGGGACCCACTTAAGCAGGCAGTCTGTCTGTTCTCAGTTCCCAACCTCTGTGTTAGGAGATCCACTGCTCTCTTCAAAGCTGTCAGACAGGGTCGTTTGCATCTGCAGAGGTTTCTGCTGCTTTTCGTTTAGCTGTGCCCTGTCCCCAGAGGTGGAGTCTACAGAGACAGTCAGGCCTCCTGGAGTTGCTGTGGCCTCCACCCAGTTCGAGTTTCCCAGCAGCTTTGTTTACCTACTTAAGCCTCAGCAATGGCGGACGCCCCTCCCCCAGCATTGCTGCTGCCCTGCTGTTAGATCGCAGACTGCTGTGCTAGCAATGAGGGAGGCTCCGTGGGCGTGGGACCCTCCCAGCCAGGTGTGGGATATAATCTCCTGGTGTGCAGTTTGCTAAGACGCTTGGTAAAGCGCAGTATTGGGGTGGGAATTACCTGATTTTCCAGGTGTTGTGTGTCTCAGTTCCCTGGCTAGGAAAAGGGATTCTCTTCCCCCTTGGGCTTCCCAGGGGAGGCGATGCCTCACCCTGCTTCAGCTCTCGCTGGTCGGGCTGCAGCAGCTGACCAACACGGACTTTCTGGCACTCCCTAGTGAGATGAACCCAGTACCTCAGTTGAAAATACAGAAATCACCCGTCTTCTGTGTCACTCGCACTGGGAGCTGGAGACTGGAGCTGTTCGTATTTGGCCATCTTGCTCTGCCCCAGCCTATTTTTTTGTAATGATTTCACTTTTTTTTTTTTTTTTTTTTTTGAGACAAGATCTTGCTCTGTTTCCCATGCTAGAGTGCAGTGGTGTGATATTGGCTCACTGCAACCCTCACCTTCTGGGCTCAAGCTATTTTCATTCCTCAGCCTCTCGAGTAGCTAGGATTACAGGTACTCACCACCACACCTGGCTGATTTTTGAATTTTAATAGAGATGGGGTTTCACCATATTGTCCAGGCTGGTCTTGAACTCCTGAGCCCAGGTGATCCACCTGCCTTGGCCTCCTGAAGTTCTGGGATCAACTTGTAGATTTAAGGGTACATGTGCAGGTTTGTTACATGGTTATATTGCATGATTATGAGGTTGGGATATGAATAATGCCCTGTCACTCATAGCTCATAATTAAAAATAAAATTACTTTCCACTCGAAACAGGAGCATATAGATGAAGTGAGCCAGTTATATCTCACCTGAGACCAGTTATATCTCCTTCTGTCTGATCTGCCATGCTTAGATCTCCAGGCTTATGACTTGCCTTTCTCCATGTACTATTTTAGGCGTTGGCAATGCTAGACTGTACTGAAGTTCTTACAATGCACTGTGACCCCCCTCATCCCTAGCCCTTTACTGAGTGTATCAGTTAGTGTTCTCCAGAGGAAGAGAACCAACAGGATAGATGGATGATTGATTGATAGATAGATAGATAGATAGATAGATAGATAGATAGATAGATAGAT
>NW_022324906.1:0-1239 GCF_002776525.5 Piliocolobus tephrosceles | reverse complement strand
CCTGATACTCTGTAGATGCCTTCACACTTCATGCCATACTTCTCTACGTAATCTATACATTCACGGAAAACGGCTGGCAGCCGAACGCCATCATACATCATGGTCCTCTCTACTGCATCAGCCAAAGGAATTCCAAAAATGGGTTTGAGATTTGGAACATCAATCTGAGGCACCTCTGGCTCCTGAATTGGCTTTTTCTTTTTCTTCTTTTCCTTCCACTGTTTAACAACATCAGCTGCTGTCAAGTCTTTCGACTTCTTCTCTTTATGTTTTTCTTCTTTGTGCTTTTCTTCTTTATGCTTTTCTTCTTTGGGTTTCTCTTTTATTTTAAAATCCTTTTCCTTCTTTTTAGAAAAGCTGGGCTTCTTGAAAACATGGATACCCTTGGACCTCTTCATTTTAGAAGGACTTTCTGCCTCATCTCCAGAGCTATCTTCCTGAAAGGCTGCATAGCCTTCAGTCCTCTTTTCCTTTTTCTTAAATTTCCCTTTTTTCTTCCCATGATCTTTCTCATCATCAGACACTATATCAGGAGGCTCATGGAGGATGTCATGGGGAGGTGAAGGCTCGCCAGTGCGGTACAATCCAGGAAACTTAGTAGGGCTGATCTCTTCAGAGCTGGGGGTCCGGGTAAGCCCGCTGCCATGCTCCACCCTGCGGTGTTCACTGGGGCTGCTTGTGGGGGGCAGGAAGCACTCAGTCATGCTGCTGCCCTGACTAGGAAGGGACGAGGTCTTCTCTGTTACCTATCCATTACACCTGTGCCTGCCGCCGCGCGACCGCACGCCCCGCCGCAGCCTCCGCCTCCTCGCGCTCACTCTGCAGCCGCAGCCACCGGAGCCGCCTCCTGCGCTGCGCCCCAGGCCGGCCTCGGGCGCCCCATTCCCACCCCGCCCAGCCTCCGCCTGTTTTCCATTAGTACTTTTGAGTGTATTATATGTACTAGAAAGCATTCGCAGTCATGGTGTACAGCAAGAAACCAGACAAACTAGAGTCTTGTGGAGACTCTATATTCTAAAATTATTTGGAAGTCAATTGCACTTGAAAACAAAGGGAAAGTGAATAGACATAAAAAGTTTCAATGTTCATGATGATGCAAAAAAATAAAATATATTGCGGAAATGAAGTCAGGAAGTGTTAGGGATCATATGGTACTTGTGAGGCCATTGGTATCCTCTGAAATTCAAGCAAACTGAAGACATTTGCATAACTAAAAGGAAAGCAGATGCTAATAGAAGA
>NW_022324905.1:0-1239 GCF_002776525.5 Piliocolobus tephrosceles | reverse complement strand
TCTTCTATTAGCATCTGCTTTCCTTTTAGTTATGCAAATGTCTTCAGTTTGCTTGAATTTCAGAGGATACCAATGGCCTCACAAGTACCATATGATCCCTAACACTTCCTGACTTCATTTCCGCAATATATTTTATTTTTTTGCATCATCATGAACATTGAAACTTTTTATGTCTATTCACTTTCCCTTTGTTTTCAAGTGCAATTGACTTCCAAATAATTTTAGAATATAGAGTCTCCACAAGACTCTAGTTTGTCTGGTTTCTTGCTGTACACCATGACTGCGAATGCTTTCTAGTACATATAATACACTCAAAAGTACTAATGGAAAACAGGCGGAGGCTGGGCGGGGTGGGAATGGGGCGCCCGAGGCCGGCCTGGGGCGCAGCGCAGGAGGCGGCTCCGGTGGCTGCGGCTGCAGAGTGAGCGCGAGGAGGCGGAGGCTGCGGCGGGGCGTGCGGTCGCGCGGCGGCAGGCACAGGTGTAATGGATAGGTAACAGAGAAGACCTCGTCCCTTCCTAGTCAGGGCAGCAGCATGACTGAGTGCTTCCTGCCCCCCACAAGCAGCCCCAGTGAACACCGCAGGGTGGAGCATGGCAGCGGGCTTACCCGGACCCCCAGCTCTGAAGAGATCAGCCCTACTAAGTTTCCTGGATTGTACCGCACTGGCGAGCCTTCACCTCCCCATGACATCCTCCATGAGCCTCCTGATATAGTGTCTGATGATGAGAAAGATCATGGGAAGAAAAAAGGGAAATTTAAGAAAAAGGAAAAGAGGACTGAAGGCTATGCAGCCTTTCAGGAAGATAGCTCTGGAGATGAGGCAGAAAGTCCTTCTAAAATGAAGAGGTCCAAGGGTATCCATGTTTTCAAGAAGCCCAGCTTTTCTAAAAAGAAGGAAAAGGATTTTAAAATAAAAGAGAAACCCAAAGAAGAAAAGCATAAAGAAGAAAAGCACAAAGAAGAAAAACATAAAGAGAAGAAGTCGAAAGACTTGACAGCAGCTGATGTTGTTAAACAGTGGAAGGAAAAGAAGAAAAAGAAAAAGCCAATTCAGGAGCCAGAGGTGCCTCAGATTGATGTTCCAAATCTCAAACCCATTTTTGGAATTCCTTTGGCTGATGCAGTAGAGAGGACCATGATGTATGATGGCGTTCGGCTGCCAGCCGTTTTCCGTGAATGTATAGATTACGTAGAGAAGTATGGCATGAAGTGTGAAGGCATCTACAGAGTATCAGG
>NW_022324904.1:0-5259 GCF_002776525.5 Piliocolobus tephrosceles | reverse complement strand
CCCGGTCATAGGCTGCTTTTAGCTCATCCACCTTTGATTTAATTCCTTAAAACATTCAGATTCAGAAGAGAGAAGATACAGAGAAAAGAAAATCAAACATACAAGCTTTCTTTACCATTACACACACCCTTGCTAGGCAGATCTGAGAACAGCAACCTGACCAATAACAAATCTCTTGTTATGAAATATTTATCTGCTCAAAGGTCCTACAATTCCTCTGTAAACACCAACATGTAAGACTACACTGGCCGGGCACAGTGGCTCACACCTGTAATCTCAGCACTTTGGAAGGCTGAGGCAGGCAGATCGCTTGAGCCCAGATTGAGACTAGCTGGACAACATGGTCAAAACCCGTCTCTACAAAAACTACAAAAATTAGCCGTGCACGGTGGCGTGCACCTGTAGTCCAAGTTCTTTGGCAGGCTGAGTTGGGATGAACAATTGAGCCTGGGAGGTCGAGGCTGCAGTGAGCCATAATTGCACCACTGTATTCCAGCCTGGGCAACAGAGTAAGACATTGTCTCAAAAAATGAAAAAATTAATTCAAAATAGGCCAGGCGCTGTAGATCACACCTGTAATCCCAGCATTTTGGGAGGCCAAGGCAGGAGGATTACTTGAGATCAGGAGTCCAAGACCAGCCTGGCTAACATGGTGAAACCCTGTCTCTACTAAAAATATAAAACTTAGCCAGGCGTGGTGGTGGGCGCCTGTAGTCCCAGCTACTTGGGAGGCTGAGGCAGGAGAATCACTTGAACCTCGGAGGCAGAGGTTGCAGTGAGCCGAGATCACGCCACTGCACTCCAGTTTGGGTGGCAGAGCAAGACTCCACCTAAAAAAAAACCAAAAAAAAAAAAAAAACCAAAAAACAAAAAACTAACTTCAAAAGTGAATTTAACCAAAAGTAAAATGATAACTGAAAAGCTCAACAGTCAGAACAAAAGTCAAAGCAACCATGGATATATTAAGCAAATATACCCATCAATTCAGGAATTTGTTTTCAACGTAAAAACATCACATGGTGGCTCACACCTGTAATCCCAGGACTTTGGGAGGCAGAGGCAGGTGGATCACCTGAGGTCAGGAGTTTAAGACCAGCCTGGCCAACATGGTGAAACCCCGTCTCTACTAAAAATACAAAAATTAGCCAGGCGTGGTGGCGGGCGCCTATACTCCCAGCTACTCAGGAGGCTGAGGCAGGAGAATTGCTTGAACCCAGGAGGCGGAGGTTGCAGTGAGCTGAGATCACACTATTGTATTCCAGCCTGGGCGAAAAGCGAGACTGTCTCCAGGGAAAAAAATTCAAAAAAGGTAAAAAGTCAGACAAAAATTAAACTACATTCCAAGTGTAAGTCCTGCTCTACACAGGCAGCCAACTGCCTTTTCTAACAAGTCACAAGCCTGACAACAAAAACTGCAGCTTAGCGTACCTAAGTATGTTCCAAAAAGTTGTGGGTAAATTACTTTTTTATGTGTAAATCTGCAAAGGGTGAATTAGCTACCCAAAAAACCACTTTGAAAATATTCTCCATTAAATAATCCCCAACTAACTTCTATTTTAAAGTTTGGATTCTTTAAGTATAACCTTAATCTGAACAGAGCTGGAACAAAAAAATAAGGTTTGGGTGGCTAAGATCAAATTGTTTTGCTTATTGAACAAAAGGAAACTAAAGCAAACGATTTTCAAACATTACATGAGATTTTAAGTCTTTAGTACGATCTGTATTAAGGGACGTAATATAGTGACAGTGATTGCTCAGAAGAACACAAAGTAGTTTCTTGTTGTTTTTAATACTTAACACTTTCAGCCAATTATGTGAAACAAACTACAAATTAACGCTGACAGTTTCTACGGGTAAATGCCGTCTAAGCTGAACAGCACTTGAGGGTGAATATGGTGCTTACATCTGGACTTTGGCATTCTTTATCCTTTGTGAAAATCTTTTAATGGCATTATGATAAATCTGTAACTTATCCAGTATTGACAAAATAAAATCAATAACAAAATACAAAAATAACACTATTATTTTTAGATAATCTTTATTTTGTGACAGAAAGTTAGAAAATAACTCCCATTTTCTTACTTTTATGACAACATGGGTAAACCATAAGTGCTAATAACTGAAATTCTTGGCAAAGATTTTTTCTCTTCCTCATGTATATTTAATTCTTTCCCCTGCAGTACCTACCCAACAAATTGTACAAGTAGACAATTAGAATGTGTGTTTGGTTTGCCATTACTCCAAAACTGTTATCAAAATGTTTTCCTTTTAAAAATTGGACACTACAAATAAAGTGTTCCACAGAAAGACAGAAAGAACATACGGGTACGCTTTAATGCAAAAAATACAAGAAAATGTAGATGAGTAAATTAAAATGTATAAAATCACTTAAATTGTCTTTCATATTCGTTTAAAATTAGATAAGCAAGAACTAAAACTTCCAGCAAAAGGTCTTAAAATGAGTAAGTGAGAACTAACATCTCCAGCAAAAAGCAGTGTTCTTATTAGCACTGTCCATGACAGCAGTATAAGTTGGGCTGACTACAGCACTCTGCCACAGGGGAGAGAATAAACCCAGAACTCAGAGCAGGAGCTCAGCCCCTAGCTGTTGCAATGATGGGCAGCAGCTCAATCTGAATGCTTTACACACAGAGGAGTTCTATGACTCTGAATTTCCAAAAAAATGCAGACATTAAAAGTAGGTCAGAGACAAAAAGAATCCTTTGAACAAATCTGTAGAAAATTTTCAGAGAAACTTTTACCTAAAACAAAACTAATCCATGGCTACTAAGACCATGTGAGAGAAGCAACTTATGTTATTAATGTTTAAATGTTTAAAGAATCAATTCAGCATATTATTTTTTTTTTTTTTTTTTGAGATGGAGTCTTGCTCTGTCTCCAGGCTGGAGTGCGGTGATGCAATCTTGGCTCATTGTAACCTCCACCTCTCGGGTTCAAGCTATTCCCCTGCCTCAGCCTCCCAAGTAGCTGGGACCACAGGCGCGCACCCCCACGCCTGGCTAATTTTTTGTATTTTAGTAGAGACAGGGTTTCACCATGTTGGCCAGGATGGTCTCAATCTCCTGACCTCGCAATCTGCCTACCTCAGCTTCCTAAAGTGCCAAGATTGCAGGCGTGAGCTACTGCACCTAGCCAATTATTCTTAAAAATCAATTAGTTTAAATATGTTTATATAATACTAAGGAGTTATAAACTCAAATTCAATGCCTAATTTATTTCATTTTCTATAAAAAAACAACATTTTAGCCAAAATACTCTTAAATAATGGCATGTAATCTAGTGGATTATGTAACGGTTTTCCCAATTATCAAAAATATCAGCCGGGCGCGGTGGCTCAAGCCTGTAATCCCAGCACTTTGGGAGGCCGAGACAGGCGGATCACAAGGTCAGGAGATCGAGGCCATCCTGGCGAACACGGTGAAACCCCGTCTCTACTAAAAAATACAAAAAAGTAGCCGGGTGAGGTGGCGGGCGCCTGTGGTCCCAGCTACTCGGGAGGCTGAGGCAGGAGAATGGCGGGAACCCGGGAGGCGGAGCTTGCAGTGAGCTGAGATCCGGCCACTGCACTCCAGCCTGGGCGACAGAGCGAGACTCCGTCTCAAAAAAAAAAATATCTGCCCTTTCTCAGCAAAACTTAAATATCAAATCTACCTTCTAGAATTGCATATGAACCAATTAAATGAAAAAACTAAGTTTAATCTCTCTATATATTCTACACGTGTATGACTTAACAACTCATCATGAAAATACATGCGACCAACAAGTATTATTATTATTATTTTTGAGACAAGGTCTCACTCTCGCCCTGGCTGGAGTGCAGTGGTACGATCATGGCTCATTGCAGCCTCAAACTCCTGGGCTCAAGTGATCCTCCTGCCTCAGTCAGCAATTAATTTTATAAAATAAATCTCTAAACAGAAACTGGTGATGTACCAAGAAACTGAATAATGGCAATGTAGTAATTTGGAACACAGATGCTGCTACAGGTCAGGGCTTTCATCCTATCCTGCTATAAAAGTCATACTGCTTTCTAAGAAATCTTTTTTACTTTTAAATAATATACATATTGCTTGATTTAGATACCCAATCAAAACACACTCTTGCCAAATATGAAATTTAATTTGTATACATATGGAATAAAGATAAATAGAAAATCAGCGTGGCTAATATATGTAATAGTTGCATGTAGCTGACCAAAGCATTCACATATAGGGCCTAAACATTTACCACTTCTTGGTCTTTTGGCTAAAGTCAGGTGTAGTATCTGTTCCAAGATTTCTGGAGCAGGGAGATGGAACAGAAGCTCACTTGGACCACTCCATGTATTAACTGGGTATTGCAGTACCTCTATGAACGGTGCACCAAGAAAACAAAAACCAAAACCATTTCATGCCTCTTAGCTGAGCTAAGGAAATGCATTATATGACTGTGTCCATAAACGTGACTCTTGGCCAAGAAGATTCCTTCACAGAGTTAACTTTCCTTTTCTTGCTGATGACCCTTGTATCACTGAGCCTCTGCTTACAGAGGAAAGAAGAAGAAGAAAAAAAAAAAAAGCAGTTGCCTGGGAGTGGTGGCTCACACCTGTAATCCCAGCACTTTGGGAGGCCGAGAAGGGCGGATCATCTGAGGTCAGGGGTTCGAGACCAGCCTGGCCAATATGGTGAAAACTTGTCTCTACTAAAAATACAAAAATTAGCTGGGTGTGGTGGTACATGCCTGTAATCCCAGCTACTCAGGAGGCTGAGGCAGGAGAATCACTTGAACCCAGGAGGCGGAGGTTGCAGTGAGCTGAGATCATGCCACTGCACTCCAGCCTGGGTGACAGAGCAAGACTCTGTCTCGAAAACACAAATAAACAAACAAAAGAAAAAAAAAAAAGCAGGGTCTGAATGCAGCCCTGTTAAGCAATGCTACCAGTATACTTCACTTTGTTTTAGTCCTGGCTGCTGCAAGCTACGAACAACTAACGTGAAATCCTCAGAATGGAAGGAAATATAAAAAACCAAACGCTGGAACACCAAAGAAAGGCTGGGGAGAGGGGTGGATTTTTGTGCAACTGGGAGGATCGAGGAAATGAATAAAACTTAGGATCCAGGCCAAATTGTCCTCACAATATTTTTTCTTCCTTTGAAAAATGAAAGTGAAGTTAATTATTAAAAACCACCAAGTGAAGTGCACATTCCCAGTACCTGATACTCTGTAGATGCCTTCACACTTCATGCCATACTTCTCTAC
>NW_022324903.1:0-5259 GCF_002776525.5 Piliocolobus tephrosceles | reverse complement strand
GTAGAGAAGTATGGCATGAAGTGTGAAGGCATCTACAGAGTATCAGGTACTGGGAATGTGCACTTCACTTGGTGGTTTTTAATAATTAACTTCACTTTCATTTTTCAAAGGAAGAAAAAATATTGTGAGGACAATTTGGCCTGGATCCTAAGTTTTATTCATTTCCTCGATCCTCCCAGTTGCACAAAAATCCACCCCTCTCCCCAGCCTTTCTTTGGTGTTCCAGCGTTTGGTTTTTTATATTTCCTTCCATTCTGAGGATTTCACGTTAGTTGTTCGTAGCTTGCAGCAGCCAGGACTAAAACAAAGTGAAGTATACTGGTAGCATTGCTTAACAGGGCTGCATTCAGACCCTGCTTTTTTTTTTTTCTTTTGTTTGTTTATTTGTGTTTTCGAGACAGAGTCTTGCTCTGTCACCCAGGCTGGAGTGCAGTGGCATGATCTCAGCTCACTGCAACCTCCGCCTCCTGGGTTCAAGTGATTCTCCTGCCTCAGCCTCCTGAGTAGCTGGGATTACAGGCATGTACCACCACACCCAGCTAATTTTTGTATTTTTAGTAGAGACAAGTTTTCACCATATTGGCCAGGCTGGTCTCGAACCCCTGACCTCAGATGATCCGCCCTTCTCGGCCTCCCAAAGTGCTGGGATTACAGGTGTGAGCCACCACTCCCAGGCAACTGCTTTTTTTTTTTTTCTTCTTCTTCTTTCCTCTGTAAGCAGAGGCTCAGTGATACAAGGGTCATCAGCAAGAAAAGGAAAGTTAACTCTGTGAAGGAATCTTCTTGGCCAAGAGTCACGTTTATGGACACAGTCATATAATGCATTTCCTTAGCTCAGCTAAGAGGCATGAAATGGTTTTGGTTTTTGTTTTCTTGGTGCACCGTTCATAGAGGTACTGCAATACCCAGTTAATACATGGAGTGGTCCAAGTGAGCTTCTGTTCCATCTCCCTGCTCCAGAAATCTTGGAACAGATACTACACCTGACTTTAGCCAAAAGACCAAGAAGTGGTAAATGTTTAGGCCCTATATGTGAATGCTTTGGTCAGCTACATGCAACTATTACATATATTAGCCACGCTGATTTTCTATTTATCTTTATTCCATATGTATACAAATTAAATTTCATATTTGGCAAGAGTGTGTTTTGATTGGGTATCTAAATCAAGCAATATGTATATTATTTAAAAGTAAAAAAGATTTCTTAGAAAGCAGTATGACTTTTATAGCAGGATAGGATGAAAGCCCTGACCTGTAGCAGCATCTGTGTTCCAAATTACTACATTGCCATTATTCAGTTTCTTGGTACATCACCAGTTTCTGTTTAGAGATTTATTTTATAAAATTAATTGCTGACTGAGGCAGGAGGATCACTTGAGCCCAGGAGTTTGAGGCTGCAATGAGCCATGATCGTACCACTGCACTCCAGCCAGGGCGAGAGTGAGACCTTGTCTCAAAAATAATAATAATAATACTTGTTGGTCGCATGTATTTTCATGATGAGTTGTTAAGTCATACACGTGTAGAATATATAGAGAGATTAAACTTAGTTTTTTCATTTAATTGGTTCATATGCAATTCTAGAAGGTAGATTTGATATTTAAGTTTTGCTGAGAAAGGGCAGATATTTTTTTTTTTGAGACGGAGTCTCGCTCTGTCGCCCAGGCTGGAGTGCAGTGGCCGGATCTCAGCTCACTGCAAGCTCCGCCTCCCGGGTTCCCGCCATTCTCCTGCCTCAGCCTCCCGAGTAGCTGGGACCACAGGCGCCCGCCACCTCACCCGGCTACTTTTTTGTATTTTTTAGTAGAGACGGGGTTTCACCGTGTTCGCCAGGATGGCCTCGATCTCCTGACCTTGTGATCCGCCTGTCTCGGCCTCCCAAAGTGCTGGGATTACAGGCTTGAGCCACCGCGCCCGGCTGATATTTTTGATAATTGGGAAAACCGTTACATAATCCACTAGATTACATGCCATTATTTAAGAGTATTTTGGCTAAAATGTTGTTTTTTTATAGAAAATGAAATAAATTAGGCATTGAATTTGAGTTTATAACTCCTTAGTATTATATAAACATATTTAAACTAATTGATTTTTAAGAATAATTGGCTAGGTGCAGTAGCTCACGCCTGCAATCTTGGCACTTTAGGAAGCTGAGGTAGGCAGATTGCGAGGTCAGGAGATTGAGACCATCCTGGCCAACATGGTGAAACCCTGTCTCTACTAAAATACAAAAAATTAGCCAGGCGTGGGGGTGCGCGCCTGTGGTCCCAGCTACTTGGGAGGCTGAGGCAGGGGAATAGCTTGAACCCGAGAGGTGGAGGTTACAATGAGCCAAGATTGCATCACCGCACTCCAGCCTGGAGACAGAGCAAGACTCCATCTCAAAAAAAAAAAAAAAAAATAATATGCTGAATTGATTCTTTAAACATTTAAACATTAATAACATAAGTTGCTTCTCTCACATGGTCTTAGTAGCCATGGATTAGTTTTGTTTTAGGTAAAAGTTTCTCTGAAAATTTTCTACAGATTTGTTCAAAGGATTCTTTTTGTCTCTGACCTACTTTTAATGTCTGCATTTTTTTGGAAATTCAGAGTCATAGAACTCCTCTGTGTGTAAAGCATTCAGATTGAGCTGCTGCCCATCATTGCAACAGCTAGGGGCTGAGCTCCTGCTCTGAGTTCTGGGTTTATTCTCTCCCCTGTGGCAGAGTGCTGTAGTCAGCCCAACTTATACTGCTGTCATGGACAGTGCTAATAAGAACACTGCTTTTTGCTGGAGATGTTAGTTCTCACTTACTCATTTTAAGACCTTTTGCTGGAAGTTTTAGTTCTTGCTTATCTAATTTTAAACGAATATGAAAGACAATTTAAGTGATTTTATACATTTTAATTTACTCATCTACATTTTCTTGTATTTTTTGCATTAAAGCGTACCCGTATGTTCTTTCTGTCTTTCTGTGGAACACTTTATTTGTAGTGTCCAATTTTTAAAAGGAAAACATTTTGATAACAGTTTTGGAGTAATGGCAAACCAAACACACATTCTAATTGTCTACTTGTACAATTTGTTGGGTAGGTACTGCAGGGGAAAGAATTAAATATACATGAGGAAGAGAAAAAATCTTTGCCAAGAATTTCAGTTATTAGCACTTATGGTTTACCCATGTTGTCATAAAAGTAAGAAAATGGGAGTTATTTTCTAACTTTCTGTCACAAAATAAAGATTATCTAAAAATAATAGTGTTATTTTTGTATTTTGTTATTGATTTTATTTTGTCAATACTGGATAAGTTACAGATTTATCATAATGCCATTAAAAGATTTTCACAAAGGATAAAGAATGCCAAAGTCCAGATGTAAGCACCATATTCACCCTCAAGTGCTGTTCAGCTTAGACGGCATTTACCCGTAGAAACTGTCAGCGTTAATTTGTAGTTTGTTTCACATAATTGGCTGAAAGTGTTAAGTATTAAAAACAACAAGAAACTACTTTGTGTTCTTCTGAGCAATCACTGTCACTATATTACGTCCCTTAATACAGATCGTACTAAAGACTTAAAATCTCATGTAATGTTTGAAAATCGTTTGCTTTAGTTTCCTTTTGTTCAATAAGCAAAACAATTTGATCTTAGCCACCCAAACCTTATTTTTTTGTTCCAGCTCTGTTCAGATTAAGGTTATACTTAAAGAATCCAAACTTTAAAATAGAAGTTAGTTGGGGATTATTTAATGGAGAATATTTTCAAAGTGGTTTTTTGGGTAGCTAATTCACCCTTTGCAGATTTACACATAAAAAAGTAATTTACCCACAACTTTTTGGAACATACTTAGGTACGCTAAGCTGCAGTTTTTGTTGTCAGGCTTGTGACTTGTTAGAAAAGGCAGTTGGCTGCCTGTGTAGAGCAGGACTTACACTTGGAATGTAGTTTAATTTTTGTCTGACTTTTTACCTTTTTTGAATTTTTTTCCCTGGAGACAGTCTCGCTTTTCGCCCAGGCTGGAATACAATAGTGTGATCTCAGCTCACTGCAACCTCCGCCTCCTGGGTTCAAGCAATTCTCCTGCCTCAGCCTCCTGAGTAGCTGGGAGTATAGGCGCCCGCCACCACGCCTGGCTAATTTTTGTATTTTTAGTAGAGACGGGGTTTCACCATGTTGGCCAGGCTGGTCTTAAACTCCTGACCTCAGGTGATCCACCTGCCTCTGCCTCCCAAAGTCCTGGGATTACAGGTGTGAGCCACCATGTGATGTTTTTACGTTGAAAACAAATTCCTGAATTGATGGGTATATTTGCTTAATATATCCATGGTTGCTTTGACTTTTGTTCTGACTGTTGAGCTTTTCAGTTATCATTTTACTTTTGGTTAAATTCACTTTTGAAGTTAGTTTTTTGTTTTTTGGTTTTTTTTTTTTTTTTGGTTTTTTTTTAGGTGGAGTCTTGCTCTGCCACCCAAACTGGAGTGCAGTGGCGTGATCTCGGCTCACTGCAACCTCTGCCTCCGAGGTTCAAGTGATTCTCCTGCCTCAGCCTCCCAAGTAGCTGGGACTACAGGCGCCCACCACCACGCCTGGCTAAGTTTTATATTTTTAGTAGAGACAGGGTTTCACCATGTTAGCCAGGCTGGTCTTGGACTCCTGATCTCAAGTAATCCTCCTGCCTTGGCCTCCCAAAATGCTGGGATTACAGGTGTGATCTACAGCGCCTGGCCTATTTTGAATTAATTTTTTCATTTTTTGAGACAATGTCTTACTCTGTTGCCCAGGCTGGAATACAGTGGTGCAATTATGGCTCACTGCAGCCTCGACCTCCCAGGCTCAATTGTTCATCCCAACTCAGCCTGCCAAAGAACTTGGACTACAGGTGCACGCCACCGTGCACGGCTAATTTTTGTAGTTTTTGTAGAGACGGGTTTTGACCATGTTGTCCAGCTAGTCTCAATCTGGGCTCAAGCGATCTGCCTGCCTCAGCCTTCCAAAGTGCTGAGATTACAGGTGTGAGCCACTGTGCCCGGCCAGTGTAGTCTTACATGTTGGTGTTTACAGAGGAATTGTAGGACCTTTGAGCAGATAAATATTTCATAACAAGAGATTTGTTATTGGTCAGGTTGCTGTTCTCAGATCTGCCTAGCAAGGGTGTGTGTAATGGTAAAGAAAGCTTGTATGTTTGATTTTCTTTTCTCTGTATCTTCTCTCTTCTGAATCTGAATGTTTTAAGGAATTAAATCAAAGGTGGATGAGCTAAAAGCAGCCTATGACCGGG
>NW_022324902.1:0-2576 GCF_002776525.5 Piliocolobus tephrosceles | reverse complement strand
TGTAAGGGAATGAGGCCAGTTCACATCTCAGTGCTCGGAGAACTCACCAAAAATAAAAAGTTGGAGGATGCTGTGAACTTATCTACCTTCTAAGGCAAGTTCCACAAGCAAGCAGCGAGACTCTTTTCCACCAAGGTCTTAAACTCTTCTGATGCTCCTTCTCTGGTAAAATGCATCTTCTGATTGGCTTCCCCTTATATAGGAAAAAAGAATGAATAAACCTAATCAGCAGTACATTCCAGAGACATGCCCCAATTGCGCAGATACTGAACCTCATCAAAACTTCATTCTGGAGACAAATCCGGTTCAATTTGATTGGATTCTGAGACAAATACTGAAAACCCCACATAAAGTTGGAAACCAAAGTGTTAAGGCTATTTTGAAGGAAAAATAGGAAGATTCATTCCTTTTGTCATTCATAAGTACTTTTTTTTTTTTTTTCGAGATGGAGTCTTGCTCTGTCGCCCAGGCTAGAGCACAGTGGTGCGATCTCGGCTCTCTGCAAGCTCCTTCTCCTGGGTTCACGCCATTCTCCTGCCTCAGCCTCCCGAGTAGCTGGGACTACAGGCGCCTGACACCACGTCTGGCTATATTTTTGTATTTTTTTTAGTAGGGACGGGGTTTCACCCGTGTTAGCCAGGATGGTCTCGATCTCCTGACCTCGTGATCCCCCCACCTCGGCCTCCCAAAGTGCTGGGATTATAGGCATGGGCCAACGCATCCGGCTTCATTAGTACTTTTTTTTTTTTCCCAAATGGCTGTTGAGTTTATTTGCTTGATCAATAATGGTCCTGGCAAAAATTAGTTAACCAATGCTGAGACATTTGTAATGAAATACTAATTTTAAAAATCCATGACACCTTGATAGAAATTAGAGTTTACAGAAACAAAAAAGGAACCTTCGATATTGCCAGCAGCTACAAAGTGAATGTACTGAGACCGACAGGACAGCAAGAAGGCATTTGCACATTGATATCTGACACCCGACCATACTTTCAGTCACCAGAATATCTTCTCTCCAGATTTAAAAAAATAGTATGCTGATTTCTCTAACAAAGCTTTTTTTTGTACAAAAATCAAATAATGGCCAACGAGTCACAACAGTGCAATAGGTAGAGGATTAAAAACTGCATCAAACGGGTGCTGAAAATAAATACTACCTGGAGGAGGAGGAGGAGGAGCCCTCGTGTGGGGTTTGCTTTCGTCCCCTTGAGTGTGTGTGGGGTTTGTCTTCCGAGCCACGAGCCTGGCCTGTCTCACCAGGGTGCTATTCACTCTGACAGCGCACCTGCAGCACGGCGCCTCCAGGGCCCAGCCTCCCAGAAGCCTCAGAGCATCAGAGCATCCGTCTCATGTCTCATTGGATGGACCAGAAACAAGAAAATGGGGTGGGGCGAATCACAGTTACTATTCAAAGGAAAGGAATTTTTTTCTATTGCTCAATCTTGTCAATTGGGAGTCAGTCCACCAGTAGGTTCACTGAGACGATACGGCTAATTTCAAACTTTTGTTTAAGAGCATATATATGGCTTATTCAGGCAAGGAGACGTGTACATTCTAGCCCAAGCAAGCAATCAGTCATTCCGTTTTTAAGGAAGGTCAGTCGTTTAAAAGATTTCTGGTTTGAGCAACATCCTCTGTGGATGCACCAGGCCAAGGTGACTACCTTTGACCAACCCAGTGAGGCGGCCTTTGCTGGTCCCCGCAGTGAGGAACCCGCGGGAACGGGCGGCCTCCTCCCCGCAGGCCTGCGCTGCCCGGGGCGGGTGGGCGGGCTCCACAGGCAGCCCGTCTGTGGCCAGAGAGGCCGTCCTGGTGACTCGGGCTTATGGACTGCGGTTTGGAACTGCAGAGGGAGAGAGAGAGGAGGGTGGGCCAGGGAACACCCACCAGGCGCTGCTCTGACCGGAGAACGCGAGGCAGCTCCCCCATAGGGATCTGCACCGAGAAGGTGTGGAAGGCACAAGCAAGAGTGACGGTACCAGAGATCCCGGAGGGCGTGGCTCCCGGCGGCCACAGCAGGCGCAGCGCTGACCTGGTGTGGTTCCCCCCTTGAATGACAAAGAGATCCTGATTCTGCTGTGATAAAAAAGCAAAGACAGACGATTTTTGGTTTAAAAAGAAGCCACTCAAGGGTTAAAATAGTTATTTTAAGTTAACAAAATTAATCTTCAAATAAGCTGACACTATCTGGAAAACTCATCTGTCCCTAAAGCCCACAGCGTGTCCCGTTTCGTCCTCCCGTGGAACCTGAGCCCGACGTGAAGGAGTCAGACGTGTGACAGAGGAAGAGTCTGAGAAGAGAAGACACCTTTACAGAATGTACAGCGGAGAGCCGGCCTGGCCCCCGGTTACAGTGAGATGCACGGGTCCTTTCAGTCTCGCGGACTCCAGACGGCCGCGCAGGCCGCTCAGATGGACGTCTCCTTCCTGTCCCTGCTGGGTGATGGCTTCGCCGGCTCCTTGCCTGCCTTTGGCTGCTCTTTAGCTGCTTTCGGCTCGAGGACGCCGTCTCTGGGCGGCTGGGCGGCACCCCCGCGCCACTCAGGCTCCTGGTCCTCCTGCGCCTGCTGCTC
>NW_022324901.1:0-2576 GCF_002776525.5 Piliocolobus tephrosceles | reverse complement strand
GAGCAGCAGGCGCAGGAGGACCAGGAGCCTGAGTGGCGCGGGGGTGCCGCCCAGCCGCCCAGAGACGGCGTCCTCGAGCCGAAAGCAGCTAAAGAGCAGCCAAAGGCAGGCAAGGAGCCGGCGAAGCCATCACCCAGCAGGGACAGGAAGGAGACGTCCATCTGAGCGGCCTGCGCGGCCGTCTGGAGTCCGCGAGACTGAAAGGACCCGTGCATCTCACTGTAACCGGGGGCCAGGCCGGCTCTCCGCTGTACATTCTGTAAAGGTGTCTTCTCTTCTCAGACTCTTCCTCTGTCACACGTCTGACTCCTTCACGTCGGGCTCAGGTTCCACGGGAGGACGAAACGGGACACGCTGTGGGCTTTAGGGACAGATGAGTTTTCCAGATAGTGTCAGCTTATTTGAAGATTAATTTTGTTAACTTAAAATAACTATTTTAACCCTTGAGTGGCTTCTTTTTAAACCAAAAATCGTCTGTCTTTGCTTTTTTATCACAGCAGAATCAGGATCTCTTTGTCATTCAAGGGGGGAACCACACCAGGTCAGCGCTGCGCCTGCTGTGGCCGCCGGGAGCCACGCCCTCCGGGATCTCTGGTACCGTCACTCTTGCTTGTGCCTTCCACACCTTCTCGGTGCAGATCCCTATGGGGGAGCTGCCTCGCGTTCTCCGGTCAGAGCAGCGCCTGGTGGGTGTTCCCTGGCCCACCCTCCTCTCTCTCTCCCTCTGCAGTTCCAAACCGCAGTCCATAAGCCCGAGTCACCAGGACGGCCTCTCTGGCCACAGACGGGCTGCCTGTGGAGCCCGCCCACCCGCCCCGGGCAGCGCAGGCCTGCGGGGAGGAGGCCGCCCGTTCCCGCGGGTTCCTCACTGCGGGGACCAGCAAAGGCCGCCTCACTGGGTTGGTCAAAGGTAGTCACCTTGGCCTGGTGCATCCACAGAGGATGTTGCTCAAACCAGAAATCTTTTAAACGACTGACCTTCCTTAAAAACGGAATGACTGATTGCTTGCTTGGGCTAGAATGTACACGTCTCCTTGCCTGAATAAGCCATATATATGCTCTTAAACAAAAGTTTGAAATTAGCCGTATCGTCTCAGTGAACCTACTGGTGGACTGACTCCCAATTGACAAGATTGAGCAATAGAAAAAAATTCCTTTCCTTTGAATAGTAACTGTGATTCGCCCCACCCCATTTTCTTGTTTCTGGTCCATCCAATGAGACATGAGACGGATGCTCTGATGCTCTGAGGCTTCTGGGAGGCTGGGCCCTGGAGGCGCCGTGCTGCAGGTGCGCTGTCAGAGTGAATAGCACCCTGGTGAGACAGGCCAGGCTCGTGGCTCGGAAGACAAACCCCACACACACTCAAGGGGACGAAAGCAAACCCCACACGAGGGCTCCTCCTCCTCCTCCTCC
Organism: Piliocolobus tephrosceles; assembly: GCF_002776525.5. Lineage (NCBI taxonomy): Eukaryota > Metazoa > Chordata > Mammalia > Primates > Cercopithecidae > Piliocolobus > Piliocolobus tephrosceles. Next base: position 1,162 of record NW_022324901.1, on the reverse strand, counting down.
AGGTAGTATTTATTTTCAGCACCCGTTTGATGCAGTTTTTAATCCTCTACCTATTGCACTGTTGTGACTCGTTGGCCATTATTTGATTTTTGTACAAAAAAAAGCTTTGTTAGAGAAATCAGCATACTATTTTTTTAAATCTGGAGAGAAGATATTCTGGTGACTGAAAGTATGGTCGGGTGTCAGATATCAATGTGCAAATGCCTTCTTGCTGTCCTGTCGGTCTCAGTACATTCACTTTGTAGCTGCTGGCAATATCGAAGGTTCCTTTTTTGTTTCTGTAAACTCTAATTTCTATCAAGGTGTCATGGATTTTTAAAATTAGTATTTCATTACAAATGTCTCAGCATTGGTTAACTAATTTTTGCCAGGACCATTATTGATCAAGCAAATAAACTCAACAGCCATTTGGGAAAAAAAAAAAAGTACTAATGAAGCCGGATGCGTTGGCCCATGCCTATAATCCCAGCACTTTGGGAGGCCGAGGTGGGGGGATCACGAGGTCAGGAGATCGAGACCATCCTGGCTAACACGGGTGAAACCCCGTCCCTACTAAAAAAAATACAAAAATATAGCCAGACGTGGTGTCAGGCGCCTGTAGTCCCAGCTACTCGGGAGGCTGAGGCAGGAGAATGGCGTGAACCCAGGAGAAGGAGCTTGCAGAGAGCCGAGATCGCACCACTGTGCTCTAGCCTGGGCGACAGAGCAAGACTCCATCTCGAAAAAAAAAAAAAAAGTACTTATGAATGACAAAAGGAATGAATCTTCCTATTTTTCCTTCAAAATAGCCTTAACACTTTGGTTTCCAACTTTATGTGGGGTTTTCAGTATTTGTCTCAGAATCCAATCAAATTGAACCGGATTTGTCTCCAGAATGAAGTTTTGATGAGGTTCAGTATCTGCGCAATTGGGGCATGTCTCTGGAATGTACTGCTGATTAGGTTTATTCATTCTTTTTTCCTATATAAGGGGAAGCCAATCAGAAGATGCATTTTACCAGAGAAGGAGCATCAGAAGAGTTTAAGACCTTGGTGGAAAAGAGTCTCGCTGCTTGCTTGTGGAACTTGCCTTAGAAGGTAGATAAGTTCACAGCATCCTCCAACTTTTTATTTTTGGTGAGTTCTCCGAGCACTGAGATGTGAACTGGCCTCATTCCCTTACA
>NW_022324900.1:0-12619 GCF_002776525.5 Piliocolobus tephrosceles | reverse complement strand
GCACCCCCGCGCCACTCAGGCTCCTGGTCCTCCTGCGCCTGCTGCTCGGCCTTGGCCCGCTGCATCTGGAGCAGCCGCAGCTGCACGCGCAGCTCGATGATCGCCTCGCGCTCCTCATGAATTGCTTGATTCAAATGATTGTTCTTTATCTAGGGAATGATAGAGAGGGCAGTTATCACTTAAGGAAGTCAGAGGACGATTTCCCAGGAGCAGAGCCCGGTTAGCAAGGGCATCCTACAGAGGAATCTGGTTTTAAGTCAATGGGTTGTGAAACAGAAGACAAACAGCGGGAATGCACAGTGCACAGTGAGGGCCACGTGACTCCTCAGAATGTGAGGCTGGAAACCCCGCTCCTGGTTACTGGAGAGAAACACATCCATGTGCCAACAGAAACCCATCATTTTAATAATTCAGTGTCCTAGTGTTTAAAATAGACAACTCATAACTTTGGCTTCTGAACAGCCCGTAAGGAGAATAAAAGTAATTTTAGCAGCAATTAGAAAGGGGAGTTAGAGATCAGATAAAAAACTAGATTTGTTTCAAAGGTGAATATCCTCTGTCTTTTGTGAATGGCATTACTGTAATTCTGAAATGTCCTACTCAATCAAACCATAGAAAATTACCAATTCTAAACCATCTGGACGTGCTCGGCAGAGTTTAGGTACCACGGAATAGCAGCGGCCCTGCCCGCCATGGCCTCCGCTCTGTGGCGGGTGCCAGCTTGCCTTGCGTGGATGTGGCATGGACTCGGCCCTGCAAAAGGGGCGTAGACATAAGCGCAAGCACCGAGTGCCACGCGTGCACCCTGTCTTTGGCGACTGGGCATGCCTTCTCCCTTCCCTGCTAACTTAGTCCTGCTAAGAGTGGCAAGACAGAGCAGCCACGTTGGACCCCACGTGGAAAAAACTGGTGTGGAGGATGATGGGCTGGACCACCTGCCACACAAGAGACCCATCTTGTTTAAACCACTGTGTTATTCTCTTTATTACAGCAATTCAGCCTACACTCCAAGTACAATACTTCTGGATTCTGTTTTCCTCCTCAGAGCCAGGGGCTGTGTGTGGCATTCTGCTTTTCTGTGCAGGGTGTAGTTCTGGTTCGCACCAGCCACTGAGCCAACCCAAATGAGGGACACAGAGCTGTCCCTCTATCCTTAGACTCCTTTCTGTGAAGGGGATGTCTTCTCTCAATCCTTAGGCAAAATATCTGGACACGATATTTTATTTGGGGTAAGAAGGGAAATGGTGATCTAGACCTTTATCTCTGCCGCCTTCTCGCTCTGCAGCCTCTCCTCGCTTCTTAGCACCGATTCCCTCTCACCTGCTGCTGCTCGGGCTGAGGACAAGAGAAACCGTCTCTTGCCTCACCCACAGGGAGGCTCGGGAGACTGCTCCTTCCATCACTAGCGCTGATTTTTCTGTTCACCTTCTCTGGGAACAGAGACTAGGTCATTCAGAGCTGCTCAAGTTGGCACAGTCAAGTGAGGCGTGCCTTTACCTCGGTTGGAGAAGGCTCTACGTGTCACACTAAAGTCACGGAACGCCACTTCACAGCCTGAGGAAGACACACAGGTGCCATCTGCTTGGCCAGCACTTAGCTACAGACTAATGTCCTACAGACGCTCGGTGAGATGGCCCCTAAATTCCTCTCTACTCAGCCTCCCAACTGGTGACGAGAAGAAGAAGGACAATTCTGAGGGGAAATATGTGGTCTCTACAACTTTCTAAAAGTTAGTATGCGTTTTGCTTATTTTCCCCCAGAACTCACTTCCAGCTCTTCGTTCTGTCTCTGTAAGTCTTCCAGAATGATCTGCAGCTCCTCCTCATCCTCGCTCTCGCTCTCGCTCTCGGAGGAGTACTCCTCCGTCTCACTCCGGCCGTGCTGCTGGCGACTGCAAAGGTGAGAGACAAAGGAAGACGCTACTGGGCGTGCTTGTGTGTGACCTTTTGTATTTACGACGTTTTCATGACTCAATGTAACACCATTCTTAAGACCTAATAAATAAGAAACTTAAAGATGATTAATTTCACATGCCTAATTCTTTTGTAGGAAAGTCTGAGAGCTAAAACAATTATGGTTATATTTAAAGAAACATTCTCAGAAGCTTCAAAACCTTGGCTTTCCTTTACCTCTGTATTTCGGCAATCTCAGCTCTGAGGCGTTCTATCTCTTCTTTTTCTGAGGCAATCTGCCGGCGCAGAAACTGCTCCATGGCCAGCAGCTCCTCCTGTTCAGTCAGGATCTCGTTCTCCTGAAATAATGATCACTGGTGAACACCGCAGAGTTTTAGCCCAGGAAATGTCACTTGTTTGGGGTCTCCCATGTTGCCCTGAATTCTTGAGCCCCACTGAGTGCCGAGCGGAACACAAGTTATGTATTATACAACCAAAAACATCCTATTTCATTAGGGTCAAGAAAAGGCTTCTTTGAGAAAAGGTAAAGTTATTTTGGGGGAATGACTAGATTTTTCTCAATAACAAAATGCCACACAGGAACCCCATTATCTTCCTACTGCAAAGGCCCCTGTGAGGTCACCACACAGGGAGAAGCCAGGGCTTGAGGGATGAAACTGGCTTTGGCTTCCCACTCTTAATGCCTCCCCATCTCCCAGGAAAGTAGACATCGGTAGGGCCATGGTGACCTTTGATGGGGTCACTAGGAAAAGAAGGATCCAAGAGGTGTCTGGCTGGTGTCAGCGTCACCTTTAAGGCAGATCAGTGTGAAGGGAAGATCATCACAGAAAGTTTTCCACCTTTCCATAAGCCACCATCCTCTTTAAAGTCCTCAGGTTTTTTTTTTTTTTTTTTTTGAGACAGAGTCTCACTCTGTCACCCAGCCTGGAGTGCAGTGGCGCAATCTAGGCTCACTCCAACCTTCGCCTCCCGGGTTCAAGTGATTCTCCCGCCTCAGCCACTGAGTAGCTGGGACTACAGGCGTCTGCCATCCCGCTTGGCTAATTTTTGTATTTTTAGTAGAGACGGGGTTTCACCATGTTGGCCAGGCTGATCTCGAACTCCTAACCTCAGGTGATCCGCCCGCCTCAGCCTCCCAAAGTGCTAGGATTCCAGACATGAGCCACCGTGCCTGGCCCAAAAGTATTTAAATAGTCAATATTCTGCTTTACCAGAATATCCATTTCTAAGACTGGTAAGATCATCAGTCTTATTAAAAGAATGGGGAAAAAGTCACTATCTGCACAAGATCTACAGCCCCTCCAACCTAGAAAAGCAGCAAGTCAGACAAAACTGAAGAGAGTAACAGAAGGTGGCTGTGGGGATGAGGAGCTGGGGACAGACGTTCTTTCCACACGAGCCGGTACTGAGAAGGTAACAACTCGCCATGGTCACATGCCAAAATCAACTACCCACAAACAGCAAGAGCGCTGAGAACCTCTCTCCTGGAGATGAAGGGCACAGTAGTGCCCAAATGTTTTTGAACACACAGATGTCCTTCCTGTACCTCTGCGTACCTACTAAAGCTCACATTCCAGCAAACACCAGACTGAAGAACCCCGAAACAAAGACCTCATCTGGGACTTCATCCTCTCCTCAGGGAAAACAGTTGTGTGCTCCTGCGAGGCAAAACCACACACGTTTCAGAGGTGACAGAAGGACTGAAACTTATTGGGCTTTAGGGAAACCACATGAGTTTCTGGAACCCCAGACACGATGCTGTCAGAGCCTAGAACTTCATTCCTTTCTGGTTAAACTCTGGCAATTTCCAGAACAAAGTGAGGCTGACTTGAGAAATACGGAAAGAAACGAGCTCATCTTCAGCTCTATGCCTGGAATACAGGAGGCACAAAAGGGATATCTGTTAAATCAGTGAAGGACTAATAAGACAATTTGCCTCCAACAACTGATTTCACCTGCAAAGAATAAAATCAAAATATCTTAAAGGTGTTATTAGCAACAACTATTAGAAAAAATCTGTACCTAACATTTCAAGGATCCCAGACTTTGTAATGTTAGGAACAACGGTTTTTAAAATATTTTTAAAAGTCTCATCTCATTAATATGGAACAAGTATCACTAATCTGGAAATTAGAGAAAAGACCTATAATTCAGACCTGTGTGTAGACCAAATGAGATTAAGCATCTAGAACAATGCCCAGTAAGGAGTCATTAGTGAATATCAGGTCGTTTCTTTCGCCATAACCGAACATTTTAACAAACACAACATAAAGGAAGGGACAAATAAAACAGACACAGGGCCTCAGAATCACTTTATAATTTTGGTTAAAATATTCACATCTGTACTCAAGTTATGTTTAAATGACCATTAAGAGCCTTGCAGGCCGGGCACGGTGGCTCATGCCTGTAATCCCAGCACTTTGGGAGGCCGAGGCCGGTGGATCACCTGAGGTCAGGAGTTCTAGACCAGCCTGGCCAACATGGTGAAACCCCGTCTCTACTAAAAACACAAAAATTAGCTGGGCGTGGTGGCAGGTGCCTGTAATCCCAGCTACTCGGAGGCCAAGGCAGGAGAATCGCTTGAACCCGGGGGGGCGGAGGCTGCAGTGAGCTGAGATCGCTTCGATGCACTCCAACCTGGGGGACAACAGTGAGACTTCGTCTCAAAAACAAAAAAAAAAAGGAAAAGATTTTAGGTTACCTGAGCCAGGAGAATATTTATAACTTCTTCATTTTCATTCATCTCTTCTTTGGAAACATCCTCTTTTGAAAGACTGGCTATCTCTTGTGCAATCTTGGTTTCACACTCCTGTCAAGTGAGACAAATAAAAAAGAACTGCTCAGCCTATGTGTAACACATATTCAACAAATTCACACGTGTCCTTCTCATTTCCTCGAATGGAAACAGTAACAGCCAGATGAACCATCTAGCTGGATGGGCATTTGGTAACTGGGCTTGGAATATAACATGGAAATCTCAGTCTGTGCCTGCACTGTCAAAAATACTCAATTCTGGTGAACGTGCTTGCCGTTTCTGGTACCCTTCCACAGAAGTGACCTATGTAATACTTAGGGAGGGTGTGGTCAGGAGGGTAAATCTTGAGCACAGAATTTAGTGTTCATAAACATAAGGAACCAGCACCACCATCATCCTCTAGAACATTTCCATCGCCAAAGTGCCCTTGGGCTCCTCCACCATCCGCCGACATCTAGCAACCCCTGTCCTGGTCTCCATCGCTGCAGTTTTTCCTTTCCTGAGTTTCATAACTGAATCAATCAGGAAGTAATGTGATTATCTGGCTTCTTTCACTTACCACAATGCTTTTAAGATTCATCTACTTGGTTGTCTGTATCAGCAGTTGCTGAGCAATATGCCATGGAATAAATGTACTCCAATTTGTTCATCCATTCACCAACTGACGGACATTGGGGTTGCTTCTAGTTGTCAGCTACTGTCACTGGAGCTGTTAGGAACATCTCGCACATGCCTTGTGAGGGCAAATGCTTTCTTCTCTTAGATAAATACCTAGGAGTGGGAAGGCTGGGTGCTATGGTAAGTAACAGTATGTCTAACTTTATAAGAAACTGCCAAGCTGTTTTTCAAAATGGCTACACCATTTTGCATTACCAAGGGCAACCTCTTCTAGCTGATGTATACTGTTATCTCAGAGTACTTTTAATCTGTATTTCCTTAATGACTAATGATGGTGAGAGTCTTTACATGTGCTTATTTGTCATCTATATATGATCTTTGGTAAAGTATTTGTTCAAATTTTTGCCTTTTAAAAATTGGTTGCTTTCTTACTAAACTGTAAACATTTTTTTTAAAAAATTCAAGTCCTTTATCAGACACAAGTTTTTGCAAATATTTTGTCACAGCTTCTGGCTTGGATGTTTATTTTCTTAATACCTTTTGAAGATCATGTTTTAAAATTTTTTAATGAAATTCAATTTCTCAAATTTTTCTTTTATAGTTTATAATAAGTTTTGTGTCCTATTTAGGAAATTACTGGCTAAGCCAAGGTCAGTAAGATCTTTTCCTGTTTTTTTTTTTCCTTCTGGAAGCTTTTAGTGTTAGTTTATGATTCATTTCAAGCTATTTTTTGCATATGTTGTATGGATAAAGTTTTTCTTTTCTTTGCATCTGTTCCAGTGCTGTTTGTTGAAAAGAATATCCTTTCCCCACTGAATTATTTTAGTATCTTCATTGAAAAGTAATTGCCCACATATGTGTAGGTCGACTTCTGAACTTTCTATTCTGTATGTATATCCGTGTCCGATACCTGTGGTCTCAATTAACTGCAGCTTTGTAGCAAGTCTTGAAATCAGGTAGTATGAGTCCTCCAATCTTCTGGATATGTCCTTCCTCAACACTGTTGACCTATATTCTAGGCCATTTGTATTTCCACATACATTTCAGAAGAGCTTTTTCATTTTCACAAATACCATCTGTTTGGATTTTGATTGGGATTGGACCCACAGATCAATTTGGGAAAACCTAACATCTTAACAATATTGAATCTTCTGTTCCACATGCATGATGTCTCTCTCCGTTTATTTAGGTTTTTTTTTTTTTTTTTTTTTTTTTGAGGTTTACTATCCAATTGTGCATTTCTAACATATAGATATACATTAGACATTTGTGTATCTGATCTTGTAACCTACAACCTTGCTAAACTCACTGATTAGTTCTTTTTCTGTAGATTCCTTAGGATTTTATATGTAGATAATTATTGGGAATAGGCCCCCAAAATCTGGCCATAAACTGGCCCCAAAACTGGCCATAAACAAAATCTCTGCAGCACTGTGACATGTTCGTAATGGACACGATGCCCACGCTGACGGCTGTTACCGGAATGAGGGCAAGGAACACCTGGCCCACCCAGGGTGGAAAATCGCTTAAAGGTGTTTCTGAACCACAAACAACAGCATGAGTGATCTGTGCCTTAAGAACATGCTCTTGCTGCAGGTAACTAGCCAGAGCCCATCCCTTTGTTTCCCATAAGGAATACTTTTAGTAAATCTATAATCTATAGAAACAATGCTTATCACTGGCTTGCTGTCAGCAAATACGTACGTAAATCTCTGTTCGAGGCTCTCAGCTCTGAAGGCTGTGAGACCCCTGGTTTCCCACTCCACACCTCTATATTTGTGTGTGTGTGTCTTTAATTCCTTTAGTGCCACTGGATTAGGGTCTCCCTGACTGAGCTGGTCTCGGCAGATAATCATGTTATCCAAGAATAAAAATTTATTTCTCTCCAATATGCATGTCTTTTTTCTTGCTTTATTGCACTGGCTAGAACGTCCAGTACAATGCTTAATAGAGGTGGTAACAGCAGAAATCCCTCCAGTGTACACCAATCTTAGGGTAAGCATTTAGTCTTTCACTATCAAGTATGATAACTGTAGATTCTTTGTAGATGTACTTCATCAGGCTGAGAAAGTTACCTGCTGGGAGTTTTATCATGAATAAGTATTGAATTCTACCAAATCTTTTTCTGCATCTACTGATATGATGTTGTGGGTTTTTCTTGTTTTTAGTCTGTTAATATTTAAGTTACTTCTTTCTTTAAAAGTCATTTGTTCCTCAAAGTTGAAATTTGGGAAAATCTAACATCTTAACGACATTGAATCTTCTGTACCACATGCATGATTTCTCTCTCCATTTATTTAGGTCTCTTTTTTTTTTTTAGTTTCAATATCTAATTGTGAATTGCTAATACACAAAAATACATTAGACTTCTGTGGAATCTTTTGTGCATTTTGTGAATTAATGAGCTGGCGTGAAAACACAGCATCGGGAAAATCGGTAAAGCAAAGTTAATCCATCCCTTCTTATATTGGCTCTGGCTGCTATATCATGATTCCTTTATGTAAGCGAGACGTAGAAGCAAGATAAACAAAAGCCAAACCTCCATCAGCCCTGTCCTAGGTCAGTCAGGGGACTCTTCATTTAAAGGCTGACTGGGGATGCCGTATGATTAACAATTACAATTTGCCCCTGAAGCCTGAGTGGTCCGTCTCTAATACCTGATTCTAGGCTGAGACATGAAGGGAAATTTTTAACGGCAATAACAACAAGAAGAAAGAGTTTTGTAAAGGAAGCAAGAGATAGATAACCTGGTGAGCTAGGGAGAAGAAGGAAATACGCAGAGGGCTTCTGCTAGATGACGTATCCCGGAGTGCCGTGTGAAAGCTCCACGAATGCGCCCCGTCTCACAAAGCTATCCTCCACATGAATACAAATCTCTGACCTCAAAGAAACAGAAGTACTCGTGTTGCCTTTGTCTTTTTAACACAACCACAACAGAGACCTACTACCATGTTCCCCAATTCAGGCAAGGGCTAACTAATGATCCTTGGATGTGCTGTGTAGATGCTGCAGTTGATCTGCAATGTGGATTTTCAGGTGATCCAGAGATCTGGGACTTTACTGTTGCTGTGGCTGGTCCACTCACAGTCCCAGAACCAAGCAACACACACTAAACAAGAGGGAACTCAAAAGTCTGACTGGCGTACCCTAAACTCATCAGGTACTGCATGCCCCTCTTCTTATTATTACATAAACAGAATCTCTCCTGATCTTCAGGACCTTCCAGGCAACCCTCATCACTACATTTCCAAGGAGCTAATACTAAATGCCTCAAATTCCAGCAGTCCCCGCAGGTGTGTCACCATCCAGCCTGCTTCTCATCTGCAGAAAGCCCTGTTTACAGGTATAACCAAGCAGGAAATGACAAATTTTTTAGTAAATTCATTTTTAATTAAAACAAAACTTTCTGGGCCAGGCATGGTGGCTTATGCCTGTAATCCCAGCACTCTGGGAGGTGAGAGGACTGCTTGAGCCCAGAAGTTTGAGACCAGCCTGGGCAATATAACAAGACCCCATTTCTACAGGCAATAAAAAATCAGCTGAGCATGGTGACGCACACCTGTGGGCCCACCTACTCAGGAAGCTGAGGTAGGAGGATCCCTTGAGCCCCGGAGGTCGAGGCTACAGTGAGCCATGATCACGCCACTGCACTCCAGCCTGGGTGACAGAGCGAGATCCTGTCTCAAAAACATAAAAAAACTTTCTAGATTACATTGAAACATGTGACTGACACCAGGCTGCAATATCAATAATACAGGACTAGAAACATTTTAGTGAGTAAATTTCCCACCAGAGAAGTTCACTTCAAGTGACATTATCTATAATATTCTTAAAAGAAAGAACTTGGGCTGGGCGTGGTGGCTCATCCCTGTAATCTCATCACTTTGGGGGAGGCCGAGGTGGGAGGATTACTTGAGGCCAAGAGTTTGAGACCAGCCTGGTCAACATCAAAAGGAAAGAAAGAAAATACTTAAAAGAGCACATAAAGGATATAAAAGACTCCAACACGTTCTATTATAAACATTAGGTATCAAACATAGTAACCCACCTGTCTTTTAGCTTCTCTCAGTTTTCTTTTGAGGGCTGTCAAAATTCTTTGTACTTCCCATAATCTTTCTTCTTTAGACAAATCCTTTATTCCACCCTGCAGATCTCGATGTAAACAATTCAAAAGAAACTCCTAGAAAGCAATGCCACACACTAAGTTGCATTCCATAGCCTCTTATCTTAAACTAACAACACGTGCAATTTCTAAAGATGAAGAATCAACTATTTTTCAATTATCCTTTATTTCATTAGAGTAAAGTAATGGCACCGATATGACTGAAAAATCATTCTTATTGTTTTGCCAATGAATTATTCGCTAATTTGTATTGGTTCAATAATACTTAATCAACATCCCCATCTCCAATGTCATCATCATTAACTCGTTTAAGAACTGGGAGCTCATGGCAGACACAAGGGAAGAAAAGCAAGCAGGGGTTTGATAAAGTGCATGCAAATAAATAATCAAATGTAATTACCTTTCTTAGTCTTGATTACACACATACACAAACACGGCACGGTTACTTCCATCAAAATAGCACAGTAAAAAAGCCCAGGATTTGGGCTCAAATCTTGGGTCTATAATTAATAATCACGTTAACTTAACTTCCCTGAATTTTAATATTCTTATCTATAAAATATGGCTGATGACAGCAACCTTGTCCAAAAAAAGCAAACGTTTTTAGACTATTTACAACGTGCCTGGCATGGTTCATGTATTGTCTCATTCGTGGTAATCTTCACATCAATCCTTTAAGGGGGTCCATTTTAAAGCAAGAGCACCAGCGCCTAAGGTGGTTAAGAATTCGCCTCAAATCAGTTAACTAAGAGCAGAGCAAGAATTTAAGGCCAGGTCTTTTGATTCCAAAAACTATGCTCTTTCCACCATGGTATTCCGACTTATTTGGCATGAAACAGTACCAGATGGGAATTTTTGACTTGAGTGTGCCTCACATAGCTCCAGACACACACAAAGTGCTCAGGAAACAACAGCCCGTCACCAGCGGACTCCACAATGGCCAGTGCAGAGGCAGGCTGTGGCAGGCAGGGCGCACACACCTGTCTCCTGATCTCCTCCTTGATGCCCGCCTGGGTCTCCGGCAGTGTGGGCATCGTGGCCATGTTAGACCATCGCAGAGGTTTCGTCACTTGCTTTAGTACCACATTTCCAAAGAGTTCTTGCACATGTGTGAAAAACACATACAGGACTCGATTGCTGATCTAAGAAAAAAAGATTTACAAGAAAACCATTAAAATTTTCATTCTATTTCAGTTATTTGGGTCTAACATAATATATCCTTTAATCCTGGACACACAAAGAAAATTCTACCCAGTACTGACAACACAGTCTTTGCTAGTTAATGGTCCATTTAAGAAGAAAATGGTCAATTTAAGAAGAAAACTCATAAAATATGAGTTAAATCAGGTATTCAAGCACCAGAAAGAATTGAAAGGGAAAAAAAAACAAGAAAAGGATAGAGAAGCTGACGCCCATCCATGTTTTTTTTCTTCTATCACTACAATATTAACTGATTAAAACATCTTATGTTTTTTTGAGTATTGTTTTGTTTTTTTGTTTTGTGTTTTGAGATGGAGTCTCGCTCTGTAGCCCAGGCTAGAGTGCTGTGGCACATTCTCAGCTCACTGCAACCTCCACCTCACAGGTTCAAGCGATTTTCCTGCCTCAGCCTCTCTGGTAAGCTGGGATTACAGGTGTGTGCCACCATGCCTGGCTGATTTTTTTGTATTTTCAGTAGAGATGGGGTTTCACCGTGTTGGCCAGGCTGGTCTCAAACTGCTGACCTCAAATGATCCACCCACCTCAGCTTCCCAAAGTGCTGCGATTACAGGCGTGAGCCACCATGCCCAGCTAAAACATCTTATGATCTTTATTTTCAACTTACTTTGAGATGTTTTAACAGATACAACGGGCTGAATGAGGACCGTGAGGGAAGTGAGAGCACCACAGCAGTAAAACTGGGTTGAGGTTGAAAGCCCTCACTCCAGAAACAAACACCTGGACACAGCCAGCATCTGAGTGTGGATGTTCACATGCTAGGAGACCAGGGCATTAGGTTGGCTGAAAAGCTACCACAAGAAATTATTTCCTACCTAAAACTTACTCTCACAACACACTTGACTCTTCTATGATACAACCACCTCTATTATATTATAGTAACATTAAGTATCAATGTAATATTTACCAGATCCTGAAACCCTAATATGAATGATCAAACTAAAATCTGAGAAACATTTTGCTTTCAAAGTGCAACCAATGAGTAACAGAAGAATCTTTATTTTTTAGAGACAGAATTTTGCCGTCACCCAGAGAGGAGTACAATGATCATAGCTCATTGCTGGGCTCAAGCAATCCTCCTACCTCAGCCTCCCAAGTAACTGGGACTACACATACATGCTACCACACCCAGCTAATTTTTTACTTTTTTGCAGAGACAGGGTCTTGCCATGTTGCCTAGGCTGCACTCCTGGCCTCTAGCTATCCTCCTGCCACAGCCTCCTGAAGTGCTCGCATTAAGGTGTGAACCACTGCCTGAGTGAAAGACTCTTTAGTAAATGAAAACACACTCTAATAACAGTGACAGTGATTTACGGTGACTCAGACTACTGGCCAAAAACAGGGGTTAAGATAATAAATATAACTTATCATCTCCCTTTTTATTGGCCTGAGTAAAATATCATTAATTAAAAGAAAACATATACTCTATGACAGCACCAACTGAGCAGCAATAAAGGAAAGCCAAGTATGTATGTCGTAAAAAGATACCAATTAACACACCGAAATCCTCAGGCTAAATCTTCAGGCGAATTAACGTTAGGTCCCTTTGTGCCTGAGTTTGATGTGTGTCTGTGACATAATGAAGCAATAACACTACTGATGAAATAACTGGCATCTCTAAAATTCTACACATGAACTCTGTAACTGTAGATGCCATGGGCTCCTCCTCCACTAATGAAGGATCCTTGTCATCAGACCTTGTTTATAAACCCACATCAAAGACTGTCCCACATTCAAATTACATCACTAAAAGCTAAAGGGCAAGTGTATTCATCATCTTATACACCGACACTGTCCAAACTATGAAAGGAAAAGACCTGTATTCAAGCTAATCCATTACCTGTCTTCTCAAGTTCACTGCTTTACATGTGACTCAGCAATAGAAAATTACCCCAGTTCCCCAGCGTCAGCACCAGAGGGTATGTGTGTAGAGAAGACCATGTACCTGCACAGTTGGGCTGAGCACTATAGAAATGTTCTGTATATTCATTT
>NW_022324899.1:0-1241 GCF_002776525.5 Piliocolobus tephrosceles | reverse complement strand
TTTGTAGTTCTCCTTGAAGAGCTCCTTTACATCCCTTGTAAGTTGGATTCCTAGGTGTTTTATTCTCTTTGAAGCAATTGTGAATGGAAGTTCATTCCTGATTTGGCTGTCTGCTCGTCTGTTACTCGTGTATCAGAATGCTTGTGATTTTTGCACATTAATTTTGTATCCTGAGAGTTTGCTGAAGTTGCTTACCAGCTTAAGGAGATTTTGGGCTGAGATGATGGGGTTTTCTAAATATACAATCATGTCATCTGCAAACAGGGACAATTTGACTTCTTCTTTTCCTAACTGAATACCCTTGATTTCTTTCTCTTGCCTGATTGCCCTAGCCAGAACTTCCAACACTATGTTGAATAGGAGTGGTGAGAGAGGGCATCCCTGTCTTGTGCCAGTTTTCAAAGGGAATTTTTCCGGTTTTTGCCCATTCAGTATGATATTAGCTGTGGGTTTGTTGTAAATAGCTCTTATAATTTTGAGGTACGTTCCATCAATACCGAATTTATTGAGCGTTTTTAGCATGAAGGGCTGTTGAATTTTGTCAAAAGCCTTTTCTCCATCTATTGAGATAATCATGTGGTTCTTGTCTTTGGTTCTGTTTACATGCTGGATTACATTTATTGATTTGCGAATGTTGAACCAGCCTTGCATCCCAGGGATGAAGCCCACTTGCTCATGGTGGATAAGCTTTGATGTGCTGCTGAATCCAGTTTGCTAGTATTTTATTGAGGATTTTTCCATCGATGTTCATCAGGGATATTGGTCTAAAATTCTCTTTTTTTTGTTGTGTCTCTGCCAGTCTTTGGTATCAGGAGGATGTTGGCCTCATAAAATGAGTTAGGGAGGATTCCCTCTTTTTCTTTTGATTGGAATAGTTTCAGAAGGAATGGTACCAGCTCCTCCTTGTACCTCTGGTAGATTTCAGCTGTGTATCCATCTTGTCCTCGACTTTTTTTGGTGGGTAGGCTATTAATTGTTGCCTCAATTTGGTGCCTGGTATTGGTCTATTCAGGGATTCAACTTCTTCCTGGTTTAGTCTTGGAAGAGTGTAAGTGTCCAGGAAATTATCCATTTCTTCTAGATTTTCTAGTTGATTTGTGTGGAGCTGCATATAGTATTCTCTGATGGTAGTTTCTATTTCTGTGGGGTCGGTGGTGATATTCCCTTTATCATTTTTTATTGCGTCTATTTGATTCCTCTCTCTTTTCTTCTTTATTAGTCTGGCTAGTGGTCTGTCAATT
>NW_022324898.1:0-12619 GCF_002776525.5 Piliocolobus tephrosceles | reverse complement strand
AAATGAATATACAGAACATTTCTATAGTGCTCAGCCCAACTGTGCAGGTACATGGTCTTCTCTACACACATACCCTCTGGTGCTGACGCTGGGGAACTGGGGTAATTTTCTATTGCTGAGTCACATGTAAAGCAGTGAACTTGAGAAGACAGGTAATGGATTAGCTTGAATACAGGTCTTTTCCTTTCATAGTTTGGACAGTGTCGGTGTATAAGATGATGAATACACTTGCCCTTTAGCTTTTAGTGATGTAATTTGAATGTGGGACAGTCTTTGATGTGGGTTTATAAACAAGGTCTGATGACAAGGATCCTTCATTAGTGGAGGAGGAGCCCATGGCATCTACAGTTACAGAGTTCATGTGTAGAATTTTAGAGATGCCAGTTATTTCATCAGTAGTGTTATTGCTTCATTATGTCACAGACACACATCAAACTCAGGCACAAAGGGACCTAACGTTAATTCGCCTGAAGATTTAGCCTGAGGATTTCGGTGTGTTAATTGGTATCTTTTTACGACATACATACTTGGCTTTCCTTTATTGCTGCTCAGTTGGTGCTGTCATAGAGTATATGTTTTCTTTTAATTAATGATATTTTACTCAGGCCAATAAAAAGGGAGATGATAAGTTATATTTATTATCTTAACCCCTGTTTTTGGCCAGTAGTCTGAGTCACCGTAAATCACTGTCACTGTTATTAGAGTGTGTTTTCATTTACTAAAGAGTCTTTCACTCAGGCAGTGGTTCACACCTTAATGCGAGCACTTCAGGAGGCTGTGGCAGGAGGATAGCTAGAGGCCAGGAGTGCAGCCTAGGCAACATGGCAAGACCCTGTCTCTGCAAAAAAGTAAAAAATTAGCTGGGTGTGGTAGCATGTATGTGTAGTCCCAGTTACTTGGGAGGCTGAGGTAGGAGGATTGCTTGAGCCCAGCAATGAGCTATGATCATTGTACTCCTCTCTGGGTGACGGCAAAATTCTGTCTCTAAAAAATAAAGATTCTTCTGTTACTCATTGGTTGCACTTTGAAAGCAAAATGTTTCTCAGATTTTAGTTTGATCATTCATATTAGGGTTTCAGGATCTGGTAAATATTACATTGATACTTAATGTTACTATAATATAATAGAGGTGGTTGTATCATAGAAGAGTCAAGTGTGTTGTGAGAGTAAGTTTTAGGTAGGAAATAATTTCTTGTGGTAGCTTTTCAGCCAACCTAATGCCCTGGTCTCCTAGCATGTGAACATCCACACTCAGATGCTGGCTGTGTCCAGGTGTTTGTTTCTGGAGTGAGGGCTTTCAACCTCAACCCAGTTTTACTGCTGTGGTGCTCTCACTTCCCTCACGGTCCTCATTCAGCCCGTTGTATCTGTTAAAACATCTCAAAGTAAGTTGAAAATAAAGATCATAAGATGTTTTAGCTGGGCATGGTGGCTCACGCCTGTAATCGCAGCACTTTGGGAAGCTGAGGTGGGTGGATCATTTGAGGTCAGCAGTTTGAGACCAGCCTGGCCAACACGGTGAAACCCCATCTCTACTGAAAATACAAAAAAATCAGCCAGGCATGGTGGCACACACCTGTAATCCCAGCTTACCAGAGAGGCTGAGGCAGGAAAATCGCTTGAACCTGTGAGGTGGAGGTTGCAGTGAGCTGAGAATGTGCCACAGCACTCTAGCCTGGGCTACAGAGCGAGACTCCATCTCAAAACACAAAACAAAAAAACAAAACAATACTCAAAAAAACATAAGATGTTTTAATCAGTTAATATTGTAGTGATAGAAGAAAAAAAACATGGATGGGCGTCAGCTTCTCTATCCTTTTCTTGTTTTTTTTTCCCTTTCAATTCTTTCTGGTGCTTGAATACCTGATTTAACTCATATTTTATGAGTTTTCTTCTTAAATTGACCATTTTCTTCTTAAATGGACCATTAACTAGCAAAGACTGTGTTGTCAGTACTGGGTAGAATTTTCTTTGTGTGTCCAGGATTAAAGGATATATTATGTTAGACCCAAATAACTGAAATAGAATGAAAATTTTAATGGTTTTCTTGTAAATCTTTTTTTCTTAGATCAGCAATCGAGTCCTGTATGTGTTTTTCACACATGTGCAAGAACTCTTTGGAAATGTGGTACTAAAGCAAGTGACGAAACCTCTGCGATGGTCTAACATGGCCACGATGCCCACACTGCCGGAGACCCAGGCGGGCATCAAGGAGGAGATCAGGAGACAGGTGTGTGCGCCCTGCCTGCCACAGCCTGCCTCTGCACTGGCCATTGTGGAGTCCGCTGGTGACGGGCTGTTGTTTCCTGAGCACTTTGTGTGTGTCTGGAGCTATGTGAGGCACACTCAAGTCAAAAATTCCCATCTGGTACTGTTTCATGCCAAATAAGTCGGAATACCATGGTGGAAAGAGCATAGTTTTTGGAATCAAAAGACCTGGCCTTAAATTCTTGCTCTGCTCTTAGTTAACTGATTTGAGGCGAATTCTTAACCACCTTAGGCGCTGGTGCTCTTGCTTTAAAATGGACCCCCTTAAAGGATTGATGTGAAGATTACCACGAATGAGACAATACATGAACCATGCCAGGCACGTTGTAAATAGTCTAAAAACGTTTGCTTTTTTTGGACAAGGTTGCTGTCATCAGCCATATTTTATAGATAAGAATATTAAAATTCAGGGAAGTTAAGTTAACGTGATTATTAATTATAGACCCAAGATTTGAGCCCAAATCCTGGGCTTTTTTACTGTGCTATTTTGATGGAAGTAACCGTGCCGTGTTTGTGTATGTGTGTAATCAAGACTAAGAAAGGTAATTACATTTGATTATTTATTTGCATGCACTTTATCAAACCCCTGCTTGCTTTTCTTCCCTTGTGTCTGCCATGAGCTCCCAGTTCTTAAACGAGTTAATGATGATGACATTGGAGATGGGGATGTTGATTAAGTATTATTGAACCAATACAAATTAGCGAATAATTCATTGGCAAAACAATAAGAATGATTTTTCAGTCATATCGGTGCCATTACTTTACTCTAATGAAATAAAGGATAATTGAAAAATAGTTGATTCTTCATCTTTAGAAATTGCACGTGTTGTTAGTTTAAGATAAGAGGCTATGGAATGCAACTTAGTGTGTGGCATTGCTTTCTAGGAGTTTCTTTTGAATTGTTTACATCGAGATCTGCAGGGTGGAATAAAGGATTTGTCTAAAGAAGAAAGATTATGGGAAGTACAAAGAATTTTGACAGCCCTCAAAAGAAAACTGAGAGAAGCTAAAAGACAGGTGGGTTACTATGTTTGATACCTAATGTTTATAATAGAACGTGTTGGAGTCTTTTATATCCTTTATGTGCTCTTTTAAGTATTTTCTTTCTTTCCTTTTGATGTTGACCAGGCTGGTCTCAAACTCTTGGCCTCAAGTAATCCTCCCACCTCGGCCTCCCCCAAAGTGATGAGATTACAGGGATGAGCCACCACGCCCAGCCCAAGTTCTTTCTTTTAAGAATATTATAGATAATGTCACTTGAAGTGAACTTCTCTGGTGGGAAATTTACTCACTAAAATGTTTCTAGTCCTGTATTATTGATATTGCAGCCTGGTGTCAGTCACATGTTTCAATGTAATCTAGAAAGTTTTTTTATGTTTTTGAGACAGGATCTCGCTCTGTCACCCAGGCTGGAGTGCAGTGGCGTGATCATGGCTCACTGTAGCCTCGACCTCCGGGGCTCAAGGGATCCTCCTACCTCAGCTTCCTGAGTAGGTGGGCCCACAGGTGTGCGTCACCATGCTCAGCTGATTTTTTATTGCCTGTAGAAATGGGGTCTTGTTATATTGCCCAGGCTGGTCTCAAACTTCTGGGCTCAAGCAGTCCTCTCACCTCCCAGAGTGCTGGGATTACAGGCATAAGCCACCATGCCTGGCCCAGAAAGTTTTGTTTTAATTAAAAATGAATTTACTAAAAAATTTGTCATTTCCTGCTTGGTTATACCTGTAAACAGGGCTTTCTGCAGATGAGAAGCAGGCTGGATGGTGACACACCTGCGGGGACTGCTGGAATTTGAGGCATTTAGTATTAGCTCCTTGGAAATGTAGTGATGAGGGTTGCCTGGAAGGTCCTGAAGATCAGGAGAGATTCTGTTTATGTAATAATAAGAAGAGGGGCATGCAGTACCTGATGAGTTTAGGGTACGCCAGTCAGACTTTTGAGTTCCCTCTTGTTTAGTGTGTGTTGCTTGGTTCTGGGACTGTGAGTGGACCAGCCACAGCAACAGTAAAGTCCCAGATCTCTGGATCACCTGAAAATCCACATTGCAGATCAACTGCAGCATCTACACAGCACATCCAAGGATCATTAGTTAGCCCTTGCCTGAATTGGGGAACATGGTAGTAGGTCTCTGTTGTGGTTGTGTTAAAAAGACAAAGGCAACACGAGTACTTCTGTTTCTTTGAGGTCAGAGATTTGTATTCATGTGGAGGATAGCTTTGTGAGACGGGGCGCATTCGTGGAGCTTTCACACGGCACTCCGGGATACGTCATCTAGCAGAAGCCCTCTGCGTATTTCCTTCTTCTCCCTAGCTCACCAGGTTATCTATCTCTTGCTTCCTTTACAAAACTCTTTCTTCTTGTTGTTATTGCCGTTAAAAATTTCCCTTCATGTCTCAGCCTAGAATCAGGTATTAGAGACGGACCACTCAGGCTTCAGGGGCAAATTGTAATTGTTAATCATACGGCATCCCCAGTCAGCCTTTAAATGAAGAGTCCCCTGACTGACCTAGGACAGGGCTGATGGAGGTTTGGCTTTTGTTTATCTTGCTTCTACGTCTCGCTTACATAAAGGAATCATGATATAGCAGCCAGAGCCAATATAAGAAGGGATGGATTAACTTTGCTTTACCGATTTTCCCGATGCTGTGTTTTCACGCCAGCTCATTAATTCACAAAATGCACAAAAGATTCCACAGAAGTCTAATGTATTTTTGTGTATTAGCAATTCACAATTAGATATTGAAACTAAAAAAAAAAAAGAGACCTAAATAAATGGAGAGAGAAATCATGCATGTGGTACAGAAGATTCAATGTCGTTAAGATGTTAGATTTTCCCAAATTTCAACTTTGAGGAACAAATGACTTTTAAAGAAAGAAGTAACTTAAATATTAACAGACTAAAAACAAGAAAAACCCACAACATCATATCAGTAGATGCAGAAAAAGATTTGGTAGAATTCAATACTTATTCATGATAAAACTCCCAGCAGGTAACTTTCTCAGCCTGATGAAGTACATCTACAAAGAATCTACAGTTATCATACTTGATAGTGAAAGACTAAATGCTTACCCTAAGATTGGTGTACACTGGAGGGATTTCTGCTGTTACCACCTCTATTAAGCATTGTACTGGACGTTCTAGCCAGTGCAATAAAGCAAGAAAAAAGACATGCATATTGGAGAGAAATAAATTTTTATTCTTGGATAACATGATTATCTGCCGAGACCAGCTCAGTCAGGGAGACCCTAATCCAGTGGCACTAAAGGAATTAAAGACACACACACACAAATATAGAGGTGTGGAGTGGGAAACCAGGGGTCTCACAGCCTTCAGAGCTGAGAGCCTCGAACAGAGATTTACGTACGTATTTGCTGACAGCAAGCCAGTGATAAGCATTGTTTCTATAGATTATAGATTTACTAAAAGTATTCCTTATGGGAAACAAAGGGATGGGCTCTGGCTAGTTACCTGCAGCAAGAGCATGTTCTTAAGGCACAGATCACTCATGCTGTTGTTTGTGGTTCAGAAACACCTTTAAGCGATTTTCCACCCTGGGTGGGCCAGGTGTTCCTTGCCCTCATTCCGGTAACAGCCGTCAGCGTGGGCATCGTGTCCATTACGAACATGTCACAGTGCTGCAGAGATTTTGTTTATGGCCAGTTTTGGGGCCAGTTTATGGCCAGATTTTGGGGGCCTATTCCCAATAATTATCTACATATAAAATCCTAAGGAATCTACAGAAAAAGAACTAATCAGTGAGTTTAGCAAGGTTGTAGGTTACAAGATCAGATACACAAATGTCTAATGTATATCTATATGTTAGAAATGCACAATTGGATAGTAAACCTCAAAAAAAAAAAAAAAAAAAAAAAAACCTAAATAAACGGAGAGAGACATCATGCATGTGGAACAGAAGATTCAATATTGTTAAGATGTTAGGTTTTCCCAAATTGATCTGTGGGTCCAATCCCAATCAAAATCCAAACAGATGGTATTTGTGAAAATGAAAAAGCTCTTCTGAAATGTATGTGGAAATACAAATGGCCTAGAATATAGGTCAACAGTGTTGAGGAAGGACATATCCAGAAGATTGGAGGACTCATACTACCTGATTTCAAGACTTGCTACAAAGCTGCAGTTAATTGAGACCACAGGTATCGGACACGGATATACATACAGAATAGAAAGTTCAGAAGTCGACCTACACATATGTGGGCAATTACTTTTCAATGAAGATACTAAAATAATTCAGTGGGGAAAGGATATTCTTTTCAACAAACAGCACTGGAACAGATGCAAAGAAAAGAAAAACTTTATCCATACAACATATGCAAAAAATAGCTTGAAATGAATCATAAACTAACACTAAAAGCTTCCAGAAGGAAAAAAAAAAACAGGAAAAGATCTTACTGACCTTGGCTTAGCCAGTAATTTCCTAAATAGGACACAAAACTTATTATAAACTATAAAAGAAAAATTTGAGAAATTGAATTTCATTAAAAAATTTTAAAACATGATCTTCAAAAGGTATTAAGAAAATAAACATCCAAGCCAGAAGCTGTGACAAAATATTTGCAAAAACTTGTGTCTGATAAAGGACTTGAATTTTTTAAAAAAAATGTTTACAGTTTAGTAAGAAAGCAACCAATTTTTAAAAGGCAAAAATTTGAACAAATACTTTACCAAAGATCATATATAGATGACAAATAAGCACATGTAAAGACTCTCACCATCATTAGTCATTAAGGAAATACAGATTAAAAGTACTCTGAGATAACAGTATACATCAGCTAGAAGAGGTTGCCCTTGGTAATGCAAAATGGTGTAGCCATTTTGAAAAACAGCTTGGCAGTTTCTTATAAAGTTAGACATACTGTTACTTACCATAGCACCCAGCCTTCCCACTCCTAGGTATTTATCTAAGAGAAGAAAGCATTTGCCCTCACAAGGCATGTGCGAGATGTTCCTAACAGCTCCAGTGACAGTAGCTGACAACTAGAAGCAACCCCAATGTCCGTCAGTTGGTGAATGGATGAACAAATTGGAGTACATTTATTCCATGGCATATTGCTCAGCAACTGCTGATACAGACAACCAAGTAGATGAATCTTAAAAGCATTGTGGTAAGTGAAAGAAGCCAGATAATCACATTACTTCCTGATTGATTCAGTTATGAAACTCAGGAAAGGAAAAACTGCAGCGATGGAGACCAGGACAGGGGTTGCTAGATGTCGGCGGATGGTGGAGGAGCCCAAGGGCACTTTGGCGATGGAAATGTTCTAGAGGATGATGGTGGTGCTGGTTCCTTATGTTTATGAACACTAAATTCTGTGCTCAAGATTTACCCTCCTGACCACACCCTCCCTAAGTATTACATAGGTCACTTCTGTGGAAGGGTACCAGAAACGGCAAGCACGTTCACCAGAATTGAGTATTTTTGACAGTGCAGGCACAGACTGAGATTTCCATGTTATATTCCAAGCCCAGTTACCAAATGCCCATCCAGCTAGATGGTTCATCTGGCTGTTACTGTTTCCATTCGAGGAAATGAGAAGGACACGTGTGAATTTGTTGAATATGTGTTACACATAGGCTGAGCAGTTCTTTTTTATTTGTCTCACTTGACAGGAGTGTGAAACCAAGATTGCACAAGAGATAGCCAGTCTTTCAAAAGAGGATGTTTCCAAAGAAGAGATGAATGAAAATGAAGAAGTTATAAATATTCTCCTGGCTCAGGTAACCTAAAATCTTTTCCTTTTTTTTTTTGTTTTTGAGACGAAGTCTCACTGTTGTCCCCCAGGTTGGAGTGCATCGAAGCGATCTCAGCTCACTGCAGCCTCCGCCCCCCCGGGTTCAAGCGATTCTCCTGCCTTGGCCTCCGAGTAGCTGGGATTACAGGCACCTGCCACCACGCCCAGCTAATTTTTGTGTTTTTAGTAGAGACGGGGTTTCACCATGTTGGCCAGGCTGGTCTAGAACTCCTGACCTCAGGTGATCCACCGGCCTCGGCCTCCCAAAGTGCTGGGATTACAGGCATGAGCCACCGTGCCCGGCCTGCAAGGCTCTTAATGGTCATTTAAACATAACTTGAGTACAGATGTGAATATTTTAACCAAAATTATAAAGTGATTCTGAGGCCCTGTGTCTGTTTTATTTGTCCCTTCCTTTATGTTGTGTTTGTTAAAATGTTCGGTTATGGCGAAAGAAACGACCTGATATTCACTAATGACTCCTTACTGGGCATTGTTCTAGATGCTTAATCTCATTTGGTCTACACACAGGTCTGAATTATAGGTCTTTTCTCTAATTTCCAGATTAGTGATACTTGTTCCATATTAATGAGATGAGACTTTTAAAAATATTTTAAAAACCGTTGTTCCTAACATTACAAAGTCTGGGATCCTTGAAATGTTAGGTACAGATTTTTTCTAATAGTTGTTGCTAATAACACCTTTAAGATATTTTGATTTTATTCTTTGCAGGTGAAATCAGTTGTTGGAGGCAAATTGTCTTATTAGTCCTTCACTGATTTAACAGATATCCCTTTTGTGCCTCCTGTATTCCAGGCATAGAGCTGAAGATGAGCTCGTTTCTTTCCGTATTTCTCAAGTCAGCCTCACTTTGTTCTGGAAATTGCCAGAGTTTAACCAGAAAGGAATGAAGTTCTAGGCTCTGACAGCATCGTGTCTGGGGTTCCAGAAACTCATGTGGTTTCCCTAAAGCCCAATAAGTTTCAGTCCTTCTGTCACCTCTGAAACGTGTGTGGTTTTGCCTCGCAGGAGCACACAACTGTTTTCCCTGAGGAGAGGATGAAGTCCCAGATGAGGTCTTTGTTTCGGGGTTCTTCAGTCTGGTGTTTGCTGGAATGTGAGCTTTAGTAGGTACGCAGAGGTACAGGAAGGACATCTGTGTGTTCAAAAACATTTGGGCACTACTGTGCCCTTCATCTCCAGGAGAGAGGTTCTCAGCGCTCTTGCTGTTTGTGGGTAGTTGATTTTGGCATGTGACCATGGCGAGTTGTTACCTTCTCAGTACCGGCTCGTGTGGAAAGAACGTCTGTCCCCAGCTCCTCATCCCCACAGCCACCTTCTGTTACTCTCTTCAGTTTTGTCTGACTTGCTGCTTTTCTAGGTTGGAGGGGCTGTAGATCTTGTGCAGATAGTGACTTTTTCCCCATTCTTTTAATAAGACTGATGATCTTACCAGTCTTAGAAATGGATATTCTGGTAAAGCAGAATATTGACTATTTAAATACTTTTGGGCCAGGCACGGTGGCTCATGTCTGGAATCCTAGCACTTTGGGAGGCTGAGGCGGGCGGATCACCTGAGGTTAGGAGTTCGAGATCAGCCTGGCCAACATGGTGAAACCCCGTCTCTACTAAAAATACAAAAATTAGCCAAGCGGGATGGCAGACGCCTGTAGTCCCAGCTACTCAGTGGCTGAGGCGGGAGAATCACTTGAACCCGGGAGGCGAAGGTTGGAGTGAGCCTAGATTGCGCCACTGCACTCCAGGCTGGGTGACAGAGTGAGACTCTGTCTCAAAAAAAAAAAAAAAAAAAACCTGAGGACTTTAAAGAGGATGGTGGCTTATGGAAAGGTGGAAAACTTTCTGTGATGATCTTCCCTTCACACTGATCTGCCTTAAAGGTGACGCTGACACCAGCCAGACACCTCTTGGATCCTTCTTTTCCTAGTGACCC
The DNA here is from genome assembly GCF_002776525.5 of Piliocolobus tephrosceles. Taxonomy (NCBI): domain Eukaryota; kingdom Metazoa; phylum Chordata; class Mammalia; order Primates; family Cercopithecidae; genus Piliocolobus; species Piliocolobus tephrosceles. Next base: position 2,649 of record NW_022324898.1, on the reverse strand, counting down.
CATCAAAGGTCACCATGGCCCTACCGATGTCTACTTTCCTGGGAGATGGGGAGGCATTAAGAGTGGGAAGCCAAAGCCAGTTTCATCCCTCAAGCCCTGGCTTCTCCCTGTGTGGTGACCTCACAGGGGCCTTTGCAGTAGGAAGATAATGGGGTTCCTGTGTGGCATTTTGTTATTGAGAAAAATCTAGTCATTCCCCCAAAATAACTTTACCTTTTCTCAAAGAAGCCTTTTCTTGACCCTAATGAAATAGGATGTTTTTGGTTGTATAATACATAACTTGTGTTCCGCTCGGCACTCAGTGGGGCTCAAGAATTCAGGGCAACATGGGAGACCCCAAACAAGTGACATTTCCTGGGCTAAAACTCTGCGGTGTTCACCAGTGATCATTATTTCAGGAGAACGAGATCCTGACTGAACAGGAGGAGCTGCTGGCCATGGAGCAGTTTCTGCGCCGGCAGATTGCCTCAGAAAAAGAAGAGATAGAACGCCTCAGAGCTGAGATTGCCGAAATACAGAGGTAAAGGAAAGCCAAGGTTTTGAAGCTTCTGAGAATGTTTCTTTAAATATAACCATAATTGTTTTAGCTCTCAGACTTTCCTACAAAAGAATTAGGCATGTGAAATTAATCATCTTTAAGTTTCTTATTTATTAGGTCTTAAGAATGGTGTTACATTGAGTCATGAAAACGTCGTAAATACAAAAGGTCACACACAAGCACGCCCAGTAGCGTCTTCCTTTGTCTCTCACCTTTGCAGTCGCCAGCAGCACGGCCGGAGTGAGACGGAGGAGTACTCCTCCGAGAGCGAGAGCGAGAGCGAGGATGAGGAGGAGCTGCAGATCATTCTGGAAGACTTACAGAGACAGAACGAAGAGCTGGAAGTGAGTTCTGGGGGAAAATAAGCAAAACGCATACTAACTTTTAGAAAGTTGTAGAGACCACATATTTCCCCTCAGAATTGTCCTTCTTCTTCTCGTCACCAGTTGGGAGGCTGAGTAGAGAGGAATTTAGGGGCCATCTCACCGAGCGTCTGTAGGACATTAGTCTGTAGCTAAGTGCTGGCCAAGCAGATGGCACCTGTGTGTCTTCCTCAGGCTGTGAAGTGGCGTTCCGTGACTTTAGTGTGACACGTAGAGCCTTCTCCAACCGAGGTAAAGGCACGCCTCACTTGACTGTGCCAACTTGAGCAGCTCTGAATGACCTAGTCTCTGTTCCCAGAGAAGGTGAACAGAAAAATCAGCGCTAGTGATGGAAGGAGCAGTCTCCCGAGCCTCCCTGTGGGTGAGGCAAGAGACGGTTTCTCTTGTCCTCAGCCCGAGCAGCAGCAGGTGAGAGGGAATCGGTGCTAAGAAGCGAGGAGAGGCTGCAGAGCGAGAAGGCGGCAGAGATAAAGGTCTAGATCACCATTTCCCTTCTTACCCCAAATAAAATATCGTGTCCAGATATTTTGCCTAAGGATTGAGAGAAGACATCCCCTTCACAGAAAGGAGTCTAAGGATAGAGGGACAGCTCTGTGTCCCTCATTTGGGTTGGCTCAGTGGCTGGTGCGAACCAGAACTACACCCTGCACAGAAAAGCAGAATGCCACACACAGCCCCTGGCTCTGAGGAGGAAAACAGAATCCAGAAGTATTGTACTTGGAGTGTAGGCTGAATTGCTGTAATAAAGAGAATAACACAGTGGTTTAAACAAGATGGGTCTCTTGTGTGGCAGGTGGTCCAGCCCATCATCCTCCACACCAGTTTTTTCCACGTGGGGTCCAACGTGGCTGCTCTGTCTTGCCACTCTTAGCAGGACTAAGTTAGCAGGGAAGGGAGAAGGCATGCCCAGTCGCCAAAGACAGGGTGCACGCGTGGCACTCGGTGCTTGCGCTTATGTCTACGCCCCTTTTGCAGGGCCGAGTCCATGCCACATCCACGCAAGGCAAGCTGGCACCCGCCACAGAGCGGAGGCCATGGCGGGCAGGGCCGCTGCTATTCCGTGGTACCTAAACTCTGCCGAGCACGTCCAGATGGTTTAGAATTGGTAATTTTCTATGGTTTGATTGAGTAGGACATTTCAGAATTACAGTAATGCCATTCACAAAAGACAGAGGATATTCACCTTTGAAACAAATCTAGTTTTTTATCTGATCTCTAACTCCCCTTTCTAATTGCTGCTAAAATTACTTTTATTCTCCTTACGGGCTGTTCAGAAGCCAAAGTTATGAGTTGTCTATTTTAAACACTAGGACACTGAATTATTAAAATGATGGGTTTCTGTTGGCACATGGATGTGTTTCTCTCCAGTAACCAGGAGCGGGGTTTCCAGCCTCACATTCTGAGGAGTCACGTGGCCCTCACTGTGCACTGTGCATTCCCGCTGTTTGTCTTCTGTTTCACAACCCATTGACTTAAAACCAGATTCCTCTGTAGGATGCCCTTGCTAACCGGGCTCTGCTCCTGGGAAATCGTCCTCTGACTTCCTTAAGTGATAACTGCCCTCTCTATCATTCCCTAGATAAAGAACAATCATTTGAATCAAGCAATTCATGAGGAGCGCGAGGCGATCATCGAGCTGCGCGTGCAGCTGCGGCTGCTCCAGATGCAGCGGGCCAAGGCCGAGCAGCAGGCGCAGGAGGACCAGGAGCCTGAGTGGCGCGGGGGTGC
>NW_022324897.1:0-1252 GCF_002776525.5 Piliocolobus tephrosceles | reverse complement strand
CTGAGAGTCTTGTCGTGGATTCTGCCATGTGATATTTGGTAGCTCCTTGAGGCCCATGGAGAAAAAGGATATCTCCCCAGACAGACACTGGAAGGAAGCCTTCTGGGAAATGGCATTGCGATGTGTGAATGCAACTCACAGAGCTACACGTTTCTCTTCAGCCAAAAGTTTGCCAACACAGTTTTCTGGAAATCTGCAATGGGATATTTCTTAGCGCAGTGAAGCTAATGGTGACAAAGGAAACATCCTGCTATGAAAACTAGAAGGAAGCTTCCATTGAAACTTCTTGTTGATGTGTAAATTCATCTCTCAGAGTTACACTTATGTTTCATGGAGCAGGCCATTAACACTCTTTTAAGAACCTAAGAATGGTTACTTTGCATGGCTTTGAGGCCTACGCTGATGAAGGAAATATCATCAGTTCAAAATGAGAGAGAAGCATTCTGAAAAATTTCTTTGTGATCTCTGAATTCATCTCACAGAATTATAACTTATTCCTTTGGAAGCATTTGGCTAACTCTCTTTTCGTGGAACCTGCATAGTGATATTTGGGAGCCAATTCGGACCCTTTGTGAAAAAGCAAGTATCCTCAAAGAACAACTAAACAATAGCTTTCGGAGAGATTGCTTTCTGATGTGTGGCTTCATCACACAGAGTTCCACCCTTCCCTTCTTTTAAGAGTTTGCTAAGAGTCTTATCGTGGATACTGCAATGTGATACTTGGGAGCTCATTCAGGGCTATGGTGAAAATGTGTTTATCCTCAGACAGGCACTGTAAAGAAGACTTTTGAGATACTGCCTTGCGAAGTGTGAATACAACTCACAGAGTTACACGTTTCTCTTCAGCCAACAGTTAGCCAACACATTTTTCTGGAAATCTGCAATGGGATATTTCTTAGCGCAGTGAAGCTAATGGTGACAAACGAAATATCCTCCTGATAAAACTAGAAGGAAGTTTCCTTAGCAACTTCTTGTTGATGTGTGAATTCATCTCACAGAGTTACACTTATGTTTCATGGAGCAGGCCATTAACACTGTCTTTGAAGAACCTAAGAATGGTTACTTTGGATGGCTTTAAGGCCTACGCTGATAAAGGAAATATCATCAGTTCAAAACGAGAGAGATGCTTTCTGAGAAATTTCTTTGTGATCTGTGAACTCATCTCACAGAGTTACAACTTCTTCCTCAGGAAGCAGTTTGCTAACCCTCTTTTCGTGGAACCTGCACAGTGATATTTTGGAGCCAATTGGGG
>NW_022324896.1:0-1252 GCF_002776525.5 Piliocolobus tephrosceles | reverse complement strand
CCCCAATTGGCTCCAAAATATCACTGTGCAGGTTCCACGAAAAGAGGGTTAGCAAACTGCTTCCTGAGGAAGAAGTTGTAACTCTGTGAGATGAGTTCACAGATCACAAAGAAATTTCTCAGAAAGCATCTCTCTCGTTTTGAACTGATGATATTTCCTTTATCAGCGTAGGCCTTAAAGCCATCCAAAGTAACCATTCTTAGGTTCTTCAAAGACAGTGTTAATGGCCTGCTCCATGAAACATAAGTGTAACTCTGTGAGATGAATTCACACATCAACAAGAAGTTGCTAAGGAAACTTCCTTCTAGTTTTATCAGGAGGATATTTCGTTTGTCACCATTAGCTTCACTGCGCTAAGAAATATCCCATTGCAGATTTCCAGAAAAATGTGTTGGCTAACTGTTGGCTGAAGAGAAACGTGTAACTCTGTGAGTTGTATTCACACTTCGCAAGGCAGTATCTCAAAAGTCTTCTTTACAGTGCCTGTCTGAGGATAAACACATTTTCACCATAGCCCTGAATGAGCTCCCAAGTATCACATTGCAGTATCCACGATAAGACTCTTAGCAAACTCTTAAAAGAAGGGAAGGGTGGAACTCTGTGTGATGAAGCCACACATCAGAAAGCAATCTCTCCGAAAGCTATTGTTTAGTTGTTCTTTGAGGATACTTGCTTTTTCACAAAGGGTCCGAATTGGCTCCCAAATATCACTATGCAGGTTCCACGAAAAGAGAGTTAGCCAAATGCTTCCAAAGGAATAAGTTATAATTCTGTGAGATGAATTCAGAGATCACAAAGAAATTTTTCAGAATGCTTCTCTCTCATTTTGAACTGATGATATTTCCTTCATCAGCGTAGGCCTCAAAGCCATGCAAAGTAACCATTCTTAGGTTCTTAAAAGAGTGTTAATGGCCTGCTCCATGAAACATAAGTGTAACTCTGAGAGATGAATTTACACATCAACAAGAAGTTTCAATGGAAGCTTCCTTCTAGTTTTCATAGCAGGATGTTTCCTTTGTCACCATTAGCTTCACTGCGCTAAGAAATATCCCATTGCAGATTTCCAGAAAACTGTGTTGGCAAACTTTTGGCTGAAGAGAAACGTGTAGCTCTGTGAGTTGCATTCACACATCGCAATGCCATTTCCCAGAAGGCTTCCTTCCAGTGTCTGTCTGGGGAGATATCCTTTTTCTCCATGGGCCTCAAGGAGCTACCAAATATCACATGGCAGAATCCACGACAAGACTCTCAG
>NW_022324895.1:0-4082 GCF_002776525.5 Piliocolobus tephrosceles | reverse complement strand
GACACTGGAAAGAAGCCTTCTGAGAAACTGCATTGCGATGTCTGAATGCAACTCACAGAGTTATACGTTTCTCTTCAGCCAACAGTTTGCCAACACAGTTTTCAGGAAATCAAAAATGGTATATTTCTTAGCGCAGTGAAGTTAAAGGTAACAAAGGAAATATCCTCCTGTGAAAACTAGAAAGAAGCTTCCTTAGAAACTTCTTGTTGATGTGTGTATTCATCTTACAGAAATACACTTATGTTTCATGGAGCAGGCCTTTAACACTGTCTTTGAGGAACCTAAGAAAGGTTACTTTGGATTTCTTTGAGGCCTACGCTGATAAAGGAAATATCATCAGTTCAAAACGAGAGAGATGCTTTCTGAGAAATTTGTTTGTGGTCTGTGAATTAATCTCACAGAGTTACAACTTTTTCCTCAGGAAGCAGTTTGCTAACCCTCTTTTCGTGGAAACCGCCCAGTCATATCTGGGAGGAAATTCGGGCCCAATGTGGAAAAGCAAGTATCCTCAGAGAACACCTAGAAAATAGCTTTCTGAGAGATTGCTTTCTGATGTGTGGGTTCATCACACAGAGTTCCACCCTTCCCTTCTTGGAACAGTTTGCTAAGAGTCTTGTCGTGGATTCTGCAATGTGATATCTGGGAGCTCATTGAGTGCTGTGGTGAAAAAGGATATATCCTCCGACAGACGCTGGAAAGAAACCTTCTGAGAGACTGCATTGCGATATGTGAATGCAACTCACAGACTTACACGTTTCTCTTCAGCCAACAGTTTGCCAAATCAGTTTTCAGGAAATCTGCAATGGGATATTTCTTAGCGCAGTGAAGCTTATGGTGACAAAGGAAATATCCTCCTATGAAAACTAGAAGAAAGCTTCCTTAGAAACTTCTTGTTGATGTGTGAATTCATCTCACAGAGTTACACTTATATTTCATGGAGCAGGCCATTATCACTCTACTGGAAGAACCTAAGGAAAGTTACTTTGGATGGCTTTGAGGCTTACGCTGATAAAGGAAATATCATCAGTTCAAAACGAGAGAGAAGCTTTCTGAGAAATTTCTTTGTGATCTCTGAATTCATCTCACAGAGTTACAATTTATTCCTCAGGAAGCTGTTTGCTAACCCTCTTTTCGTGGAACATGAACAGTGATATTTGGGAGCCAATTCGGGCCCATTTTGAAAAAGCAAGTATCCTCAGAGAACAACTAGAGAATAGCTTTTTCAGAGATTGCTTTCTGATATGTCTCTTCACCACACAGAGTGCCACCCTTCCCTTCTTGGAACAGTTTGCTAAGAGTCCTGTCGTGGATTCTGCCATGTGATACTTGGGAGCTCATTCAGGGCTATGGTGAAAAGGATATATCCTCAGACAGACACTGGAAAGAAGCCTTCTGAGAAACTGCATTGCGATGTGTTAATGCAACTCACAGAGTTACAGGTTTCTCTTCAGCCAACAGTTTGCGACACAGTCTTCTTGTAATCTGCAATGGGATACTTCTTAGCCCTGTGAAGCTCATGGTGACAAAGGAAGTATCCTCCTATGAAAACTAGAAGGAAGCTTCCTTGGAAACTTCTTGTTGATATGTGAATTCATCACACAGAGCTACACTTATGTTTCATTGAGCAGGCCATTAACACTGTCTCTGAAGAACCTAAGAAAGGTTACTTTGAATGGCTTTGAGGTCTACGCTGATAAAGGAAATATCATCAGTTCAATACGAGAGAGATGGTTTCTGAGAATTTCTTTGTGATCTGTGAATTCATCTCACAGAGATACAACTTATTCCTCAGGAAGCAGTTTGCTAACCCTCTTTTCGTGGAATCTGCACAGTGATATTTGGAAGCCAATTCGGGCCCATGGTGAAAAAGCAAGTATCCTCAGAGAACAACTAGAGAATAGCTTTCTGAGAGATTGCTGTCTGATGTGTGGCTGCATCACACAGAGTTCCACGCTTCCCTTCTTGGAACAGTTTGCTAAGAGTCTTGTCGTGGATTCTGCAATGTTATATCTGGGAGCTCATTGAGTTCCATGGTGAAAAAGGATATATCCTCAGACAGACCCTGCAAAGAAACCTTCTGAGAAACTGCATTGCGATGTGTGAATGCAACTCACAGACTTACGCGTTTCTCTTCAGCCAACAGTTTGCCAACACAGTTTTCTGGATATCTGCAATGGGATATTTCTTAGCGCAGTGAAGACAATGGTGACATAGGAAATATCCTCCTATGAAAACTAGAAGGAAGCCTCCTTAGAAACTTCTTGTTGATGTGTGAATTCATCTCATAGAGTTACACTTATGTTTCATGGAGCAGGCCATTATCACTCTACTGGAAGAACCTAAGGAAGGTTACTTTGGATGGCTTTGAGGCCTACGCTGATAAAGGAAATATCATCACTTCAAAACGAGAGAGAAGCTTTCTGAGAAATTACTTTGTGATCTGTGAATTCATCTCACAGAGTTACAAGTTATTCCTCAGGAAGCAGTTTGCTAACCCTCTTTTTGGGAAACGTGCGCAGTCATATTTGGGAGCCATTTCGGGTCCATTGTGAAAAAGCAAGTATCCTCAGAGAACAACTAGAGAATAGCTTTTTGAGAGATTGCTTTCTGATGTGTCTCTTCACCACACAGAGTTCCAACCTTCCCTTCTTGGAACAGTTTGCTAAGAGTCCTGTGGTGGATTCTGCCCTGTGATACTTGGGAGCTCATTGAGGGCTATAGTGAAAAGGATATATCCTCTGACAGACACTGGAAAGAAGCCTTCTGAGAAACTGCATTGCGATGTGTGAATGCAACTCAAAGAGTTACACGTTTCTCTTCAGCGAACAGTATGCTTACACAGTTTTTTGGAAATCTGCAATGGGATATTTCTCAGCGCAGTGAAGCTAATTGTGACAAAGGAAACATCCTCTTATGAAAACTAGAAGGAAGCTTCCTTAGAAACTTCTTGTTGATGTGTGAATTCATCTCACAGAGTTACACTTATGTTTCATGGAGCAGGCCATTAACACTGTCTTTGAAGAACCTAGGAAATGTTACTTTGGATGGTGTTCAGGCCAACGCTGATAAAGCAAATATCATCAGTTCAAAACGAGAGATAAGCTTTCTGAGAAATTTCTTTGTGATATTTGAATTAATCTCACAGAGTTACAACTTATTCCTCAGGAAGCAGTTTGCTAACCCTCTTTTCGTGGAACCTGCCCAGTCATATTTGGGAGCCAATTCGGGCCCATTGTGAAAAGGAAAGTATCCTCAGAGAACAACTAGAGAATAGCTTTCTGAGAGATTGCTTTCTGATGTGTGGCTTCATCACCCAGAGTTCCACCGTTCCATTCTTGAAACAGTTTGCTAAGAATCTTGTCGTGGATACTGCAATGTGGTTCTTGGGAACTCATTGCGGGCTATGGTGAAAAAGGATATATCCTCAGACGGACACTGGAAAGAACCCTTCTGAGAAACTGCATTGCAATGTGTGAATGCAACTCACCGAGTTACACGTTTCTCTTCAGCCAACAGTTTGCCAACACAGTTTTCTGGAAATCTGCAATGGGATATTTCTTAGCGCAGTGAAGCTAATTGTGACAAAGAAAATATACTCCTATGAAAACTAGAAGGAAGGTACCTTAGAAACTTCTTGTTGATATGTGAATTCAACTCACAGAGTTACACTTATGTTTCATGGAGCAGGCCTTTAACACTGTCTTTGAAGAAACTAAGAAAGGTTACTTTGGATGGCTTTGAGTCCTATGCTGATAAAGGAAATATCATCACTTCAAAATGTGAGAGAAGCTTTCTGAGAAATTTCTTCATGATCTCTGAATTCACCTCAAAGAGTTACAACTTATTCCTCAGGAAGCAGTTTGCTAACCCTCTTTTCGTGGAACCTGCCCAGTCATATTTGGGAGCCAATTCGGGCCCATTGTGAAAAAGCAAGTATCCTCAAAGAACAACTAAACAATAGCTTTCTGAGAGATTGCTTTCTGATGTGTGGCTTCATCACACAGAGTTCCACCCTTCCCTCCTTGGAACACTTTTCTGAGAGTCTTGTCGTGGATTCTGCCATGTGATATTTGGTAGCTCCT